>NC_034613.1:31574008-31578119 GCF_900095145.1 Mus pahari | reverse complement strand
CTAGTCCCAGATTTTAGTGGGATTGCCTCCAGCTTCTCTCCATTTACTTTGATGTTGGCTACTGGTTTGCTGTAGATTGCTTTTATCATATTTAGGTAGGGGCTTTGAACTCCTGATCTTTCCAAGACTTTTATCATGAAGGGGTGTTGTATTTTGTCAAATGTGTTAGATGCTTTCTCAGTTTCTAAGGAGATGATCATGTGGCTTTTGTCTTTAAGTTTGTTTATATAGTGTATTACGTTGATGGATTTCTGTATATTAAACCATGCCTGTATCCCTGGGATGAAGCCCACTTGATCATGATGGATGATCAATTCTTGGTGTGACTCTAACTAAAGAAGTGAAAGATCTGTATGATAAGAACTTCAAGTCTCTGAAGAAAGAAATTGAAGATCTCAGAAGATGGAAAGATCTCTCATGCTCATGGATCAGCAGAATTAACATAGTCAAAATGGATATCCTGCCAAAAGCAATCTACAGATTTAATGCAATCCCCACCAAAATTCCAACTCAATTCTTCACTGAGTTAGAAAGGGCAATTTGAAAGTTCACCTGGAATAATAAAAAACCTAGGACAGCAAAAACCATTCTCAACAATAAAAGAACCTCTGGTAGAATCACCATATGTGACCTCAAGCTATACTACAGAGCAATTGTGATAAAAACTGCATGGTACTGGTCTAGCAACAGACATGTAGATCAATGGAATAGAAGTGAAGACCCAGAAATGAATCAACACACCTAGGGTCACTTAATCTTTGACAAAGAAGCTAAAACCATCCAGTGGAAAAATGACAGCATTTTCAACAAATGGTGCTGGCACAACTGGAAGTTATCATGTAGAAGAATGAGAATTGATCCATTCTTATCTCCTTGTACAAAGCTCAAGTCTAAGTGGATCAAAGACCTCCATATAAAACCAGAGACACTGAAATTTATAGAGGAGAAAGTGGGGAAAAGCAAGCCTCAGGGGAAAATTTCCTATACAGAAGAGCAAGGGCTTGTGCTGTAAAATCAAGAATTGACAAATGAGACCTCATAAAATTGCAAAGATTCTGTAAGGCAAAAGACACTGTCAACAAGACAAAAAGGCCACCAACAGATTGGGAGAGGATTTTTACCAATCCCAAATCTGATAGGACAGTAATTTCCAATATATACAAAGAACTCAAAAAGCTAGACTCCAAAAATTCTAATAACCCCATTAAAAAATTAGGTACAGAGCTAAACAAAGAGTTCTCAACTGAGGAGTACCGAACTGCTGAGAAGAACTTGAAAAAATGTTCAACATCCTTAATCATCAGGGAAATGCAAATCAAAACAACCTTGAGTTTTCATCTCACACCAGTCAGAATGGCTAAGATTAAAAATTTAGGTGATGGCAGATGCTGGTGAGGATGTGGAGAAAGAGGAACACTCCTCCATTGCTGGTGGGATTGCAAGCTTGTACAACCACTCTGGAAATCAGTCTGGTGGTTCCTCAGAAAACTGGACATAGTACTACTGGAGGACCCCACAATTCCTCTTCTGGGCATATACCCAGAAGATCTTCCAACTGGTAATAAGGACACATGCTCCACTATGTTCATAGCAGCCTTATTTATAATAGCCAGAAGCTGGAAAGAACCCAGATGTCCCTCAATAGAGGAATGGTTACAGAAACTGTGGTACATTTACACAATGGAGTACTACTCAGCTATTAAAAACAATGAATGTATGAAATTCTTGGACAAATGGATGTATCTGGAGGATATCATCCTTAGTGAGGTAACCCAATCANAAAAGAAGTCACTAGATATGCACTCACTGATAAGCAGATATTAGCCCAGAAACATAGAATACCCAAGATACAATTTGCAAAACACAAGAAAACCAAGAAGAAGGAAGACCAACGTGTGGATACGTCATTCCTTCTTAGAATAGAGAACATAACACCTATGAAAGGAGTTACAGAGACAAAGTTTGGAGCTAAGATGAAAGGATAGACTATTTGGAGACTACCCTACCTGGGGATCCTCCCCATCATCAGCCACCAAACCCATATTCTATTTGCATATGCCAGCAAGATTTTGCTGAAGAGACCCTGATATAACTGTCTCCTATGAGGCTATGCCAGTGCCTGGCAAATACAGAAGTGGATGCTCATAGTCATCTATAGGATGAGAAACAGGATTCCCAATTGAGGAGCTGGAGAAAGAACCCATGGTACTGAAGAGGTCTGAAACCCTATAGATGGAACAACAATATGAATTAACCAATACCTGCTGAGCTCATGTCTCTAGTTGCATATGTAGCAGAAGACGGCCTAGTTGTTCGTCATTGGGAAGAGAGGCCCCTAGGCTATGCAATCTTTATATGCCCCAGTACAGGGGAATTAGGGGTGCAGGGGTGGGGGGAGGGTATAGGGAACTTTTGGGATAGCATTTGAAATGTAAATTAAGAAAATATCTAATAAAGGGGAAAAAAAGAAATATTTCCTGCTTTCCGAGAAATCACCAGAGTGATTTCCAGAGTGGTTATACAAGTTTGCAATCCCACCAGCAATGGAGGAATGTTTCCCATTCTCCACATCCTTGCCAACATGTGCTATCCCTTGAGTTTTTGATCTTAGCCATTGTGATTAGTGTAAGATGGAATGTCAAGTCATTTTGATTTGCATTTCTGTGATGACTAAGGATGTTGAACATTTCTTTAAGATCTTTGTGGCCATTCAATATGCCTCTGCTGCGAATTATCTGTTTAGCTCTGTACCCCATTTTTAATTGGGTATTTTAGTTTGTTAGTCTTTCTTAAAGCCAGGCAGGACTCCCAGTTGGGAGATAAGGATACCATCATTCCCACAAAACGTTGGACCCAAAATTCCTATTGTCTAAAAGAAATGTAGGAGTGGAAGAGGGAGTGAAGAAAAACCGAACCAATAACTGACTCAACTAGAAACCCATCAGAGGCAACCACCAATCCCTGTTATTTTTAATGACAGTCTGTTACACTTGTAGATAGGATCCTATCATAACTCTCCTCTGAGAGGCTCTACCCAGCAGGTGACTGAATCAGGTGCAGATATCGACAGCCAAATATTGGAAGGAGTTAGGGACTCTTATGGAAGAGTTGAGGGAAGGATTGAAGACCTTAAAGGGGATAGGAACTGCACAGGAAGATCAACAGAGTTAACTATCCTGGTTACCTGGGAGAACTCAGAGACTGAACCACCAAAAAAAGAGCATACACAGACTGAACTTAGGACCAGGCACATATGTAGCAGATGTACAACTCAGCCTCCATGTGGGTCCCCCAACAACTGGAGCAGGGCCTGTCCCTAAAGCTTCTGCCTGGCAGTTGAATGTATTCCCTAATAGAAATCTGTCTTATCTGGCCTTAGTAGGAGAGGATGCCCCTAAACCTGCAGATCCTTGATGTGCAAGGGTGGAAGGATAACAGTGGGACCCCATCTTTTCAAAGGAAAATGGGATGGTAGATGGTAGGGGAGGGATTCTCAAACAGGGATGGGGAAGGGGGCAACATTTGGGATGCAAATAAATTTACTTTAAATATGATACATTAACATCATAGTATACATAATTTTTTATGAATGTATTTTGTTAAGGAATTAAAGTGGGTGATGTCTAAATTGCCAACAGACAAGTATGTACAATCTATGTTAGTATTGGCATCATTGAGATTTTTGACAATGGTAACAGTGCAGGAATCTTGAAATAGTTTACTCCTACTTTTATAAGTGATTATACTGTTTGCAATCACTAAAACAATACACTGTGCTGCAAGTTAAGATAGGCTAATGGGTCTCTACCATCTCCGACCAGCAGAAAAGAAGCGATGAAACCGATGTTCTCCTCAAAGCAGTTTATTCAGGAACATAACTATGTGCATTAAAAAAACCCCTGATCTCTCTTGGCCATCCCCTTTTATACCCTCAAGTCCATTCCCCATCACCCTTTCTATGTAGGCACAGTTCATTGGCACAGGACTACATTTGTCACATCATCTGATGTTTAGTCATGGTGCATCTGTGCAGTGCAGTTTAATGGATGTGGCTATCTTGAGGGATATGAGGAAGACAGTTGTTAGCTGTTAGACTTGGCGGCAGTCCCGG
>NC_034613.1:31570745-31573408 GCF_900095145.1 Mus pahari | reverse complement strand
GCCCATTCCTTTAGGTGTGACATAGTGGTGGCAATCCACTTTGCAAGTCCTTTAGCCATGGAAACATACACCCAAGTGGAATTGACCTTTTTGGTCTAAACAAGGTCATAACCAAAAGGGCCTGCAGGAGCCATGGTACAAATCTAAGCATTCTGGTCACAATAGCTAAAGAAAACATAGAAGCATTACTATAAAAACAACTATCCTCCTTATATTCTACAACATCATCAAAATAACTACCATTATAAACTAAACATACAAAAGGAGGCCAAACGCATACAGGCATGGCTTTAAAGGATACATTCTTTCCACAAGCAAACTGAATAACAGAAAGCTCAAATAATACAAATCCATTCCAATAAAAGCTAGCATTTCCCCGTGCCGCACCCATCAACCTACTCAAAGAAGAAAGATCTGTACAACTCCCATTATACATTTGCACACAATCACTATCTTGAGAAATATTATATATTACTTGAAAACACAATAATCCTCTCAGGCTTAACTTTAAAGGTTCCTTAACCCCCACTATATCTTCATCTCCAGGCAAAAAGGGTAAATGCAAAGATGCATTACAAGTAAAAAGGTGGGGAAAAACTTGAGCTGAATGGGTCAAAGGCAGTGTTTTGGGAAATGCTGACATGATTCCCCATCGTAGATCTTCAGTCATCACTGCAGTCATCGTCCCCAGGAGCAGCTTCATCAGGGCACCTTTGTCCATCTTGAACTACCCTCGTCAATTGCTCTGGAACCCACAATGACTGGTGATGACCCTGTGGAAACACACAAACAGACCTTCTCGCCCAGATCAACACAGGATCAGGGCCCATGCCATTGTCCACTCAGAACATACTTCCACACGACTGTGCCTTTATAGGATGCTTTGGGATTGGCAAACAATTCCACAGCAGTCAAATCATTTTTATCTTTATTCAAAAAATTCAAGGTAAAGAGAGCAATGGCTAATCTCTCCCTAGGAGTAGTGCCAGAGACTATTCCCCCTTTCTGTTTTATTAGACACTTTTTCAGTGTACGATGGGCTCTTTCAATGATGCCCTGGCCCTGAGGATTGTAGAGTATACCATGCACCAAGCGGAAACACATCATTTTACAAAAGGAAACAAAAGAAGCTGAAGTATAAGCAGGTCCATTATCAGTCTTAANCTCTCTGGGATGACCCCATGCACCCCATGCCTCAAAGCAATGGGCAATGACATGGCATGCCTTTTCACCTGTATGCAGGGAGGCAAACAACACCCCAGAGACCGTATCTACAGAAACATGAACAAATTGCAGTTTACCAAATTCTGAAAAATGAGTCACAGCCATTTGCCAAATGTGGAGTGGAAGCAGGCTGTGAGGGTTTACTCCCACCCTTACCTGAGGCAATACGGGTGCACAGGCTTTGCAAGCTGTAACAATATCCCTTGCCTCTGCTCTAGTAATATTAAATCGAGAAGAAAGTGTTTTGGAATTCACATGAAACTGTGAATGAAATTCATGAGCCAGTTCTACAGGTGTTTGAATCAAAAAGGCAGAAGCAGCTCTGGCAGCTTTAGCAACCAAATCATTGCCCTCTGCTAAAGGGCCAGGCAAATCTGTATGAGCTCAAATGTGTTGGACAAAAAATGGAGAAGTTCTATTTAAAATTAAGGATTGCAATTTATTTAACAAATCCCCTCTAGTAGATCGAAAATTCACCTTCCCCACCACTTCCAGCACTGCTAATGAATTAACCACATACTGACTATCTGAAATTAAATTAAAAGATTCAGAATACAATTCAAAAACTTTTATAACAATCTGCAACTCTATAACCTGGCGAGAAGCAGGGGGAAACTGTAAAGTTACATGTGGAGCCATGGACCAAATATGCTCCGCAGCCCGTCTTAGACCCATCTGTAAAAATTAAAGGGGCATCAGGCAATGGCACTTGAGAAGTAATTCATGGAAAAACAACTGGATGAGCTTTAATCAGCTGTAAAATGTGATCCTTAGGGAAATGATTATCCATCTTCCCCATAAAGCTACATCTCAAAGTTCCCCAATCATCAACAGTAGCTGATACTTCTATTTGATTCATATTATATGGAAAAATCAATTCCTGAGGGGGACTGCCAAAATATTGAATACATTGTTGTAGGCCAATCAAGGCCAATTGTGCTACTGAGACAGGGTAATAAGACAAGATTCTTGCGGGTGAAATCTTGGGATGTATCCATAGCAAAGGGGCGCCCTGCCAGAGGACTCCAGTAGGCTGGATCTCCAAGGTCAGGATGCCCCCCCCCAAAAAAAAAAAAACAAAACAGGACTGAACAGATCTCTTCTCTTTAATGCTGCTGTTTGAATACCCTTTTCTACCAAAATTAATGCTACGCGGGCAGAATCAGTAAGCTGCCGGGGAGAATTTAATTCTATATCTCCTGGTAAAATATCATATAATGGTTGTAATTGTTTATTGGTTAGGCCCAAATAGGGATGTACCCATCCCAATAACTTTTGAAAATCATTCAACATCTTCAAATTATCCGTCCGAATATGAATTTTCTGGGGAGATACTTGATTATNAAAAATTTTAGTTCCTAAATAATTCACCACTTTTCCTTCCTGAACCTTTTCCGGGGCTACAATCAATTGCTTTTCTTTTAATTTTTGGATCACTA
>NC_034613.1:31554171-31570470 GCF_900095145.1 Mus pahari | reverse complement strand
TAATCCCCTCTGTACAGGTCCCATAATTACCATTTGTTTATTAATGTCTCTCAAATCATGTAATATCCTCCATTTTCCCAACTTTTTCTTGATAACAAAAATCGGGGTATTCCAGGGAGAAGTAGAGGGTCTGATATGGCCTAGGTTCAACTGTTCCCTAACCAGCTCTTGTGCTGATGTTAATTTCTCTGAGGGTAGTGACCACTGAGGCACCCACACTGGTTCCTCAGTCTTCCAAGTAATGGGTAGAGCTCCCTCAGTGGCCCCTAGAAAAAACCCAAATCAGCTCGGTCATTCTTCCTCTCAACCAGTATTGCGGATAGTCTACCTTGTAAATAGTGACCCAAACCTTTTCCAGGCTTATATCGTGAATGCAACATCATCTGCTGGGCTTAGGTGCTATATGGTCCTTCATTGGTCAGTTTAAAACCCATCCTTTTCATCAGATCACGCCCCCATAATGAAATAGGGATGGGCAGCAGATAGGGCTGGAAATGCCCTGAATGCCCTTCCTAGTCATGCCAACTTAGATGGCAAGAACTCATTTCTGGCATCTGAGCATATCCAAGACTTCTCAGGGTTTGCTCTGATTGCTGACGTGGCCAACCAGAGGGTCAATCCTTGACGCTGATGATACTGCGATCTGTGCCAGTGTCCAACAGCCCAGAAATAGATTTTCCCTCTATTATAAGCTGCAATAAAGGTCTTTCATCTAAATCTAGGGAGCAAAAAATGGTAGAAGTGCCAGTAGAGCCAAATCCCTTGACCCCCCTTTCTTTCTCCTTAGCTGGTAACTGAGAATGACAGCTAGGTAATACAAGCAACTGACCAATGTGATCTCTGGGGGAGATGGCTACTATGCCCCTAGGTGAAGAGACCATAATCTTGACTTGTCCTGTATAATCTGAATCTATGACTCCAGGATGGACTATCAGGCCCTGCATTGTTACANAGCTCCTTCCTAAGATCAACCCTACTGTATCTGCTGGTAGAGGGCCTTTGAAATCTGAATCCACCAGCTGGACCCCCATAGAGGGGGTTAATATGAGTTGGGTGGTAGAACTGAGGTTGAGCCCTGTGCTTCCTCTCGTGGCCCTCCTGGATTGTTCNACTGCATTGGCGGTCTCAAATTTGGCCATCCGTCTGTGACTGCCCCATATATTTGAGGGCCCTAGGTTGGGGGCCCCATCTCCTGTTTTTTGGCCGAGCGCCTCTATGCTCAATTGGCTGCACATGAATATCCTTCACTGATCGACACTCATGGGTCCAGTGATTTCCCTTTTTACATTTTGGACAAAGTCCAGGTACCCGAGGCCGCTGGCCTTCCATTCCAGTCTGTTGTGGGCATTATCACTTCATATGACCAGGTTGCCCACATTTGAAACAGCCTGTATTCCTGGACCCATTCTTTCCTTGGGAGACCTGCACAATTGCAGCAGCCAGCCCTGCGTTAGTTAACGGGCCTCCTAGCTCTCTACAGATCTTCATCCATACCTCAAGCCCCTTATGTTTATATGGACTAATGACTTGTCAACATTCCTTTGTACATTATTCAAAAATCAGTTGTTTCACTAATAGCATTGCCATATCAGGATCTCCAAACACCCTCCCTGCCGCTTCTATCATCCTGGCCACAAAGTCTGCAAAAGGCTCCATGGGTCCTTGAAGGATTTTTGTTAAATTACCATTAACCTCTCCCCTGTTAGGGAGGGACTTCCAAGCTCTAGTTCCTATTTTATTAATTTGTTCATAAACTTGTATAGGGGAGTTAATCTGTTCGCGTGTGAATCTTCCTTGACCTAATAACATATCCTGATCCTAGGCCACTTGTCCTGCACTCACGTTCTGAGTGGCCTGTTAACCTGAATATTCTATAAAGAATGTTTTCCAGTCAAGATACTGTCCAGGGGAAAGACAGGCTCATGCCAGACTCTGCCAATCACTGGGAGTTAGGCAATAGCGATGCAGAGATTCAAGTTGAGCTATAACGAAAGCAGCACTGACCCTGTAGGTTCATACCCTTTCCGCCAGTCTTTGAATTGCCTTCCAATCTAGTGACTCATAGAATCGAGCTCCTTGAGAATCCTGGAAAACTGGGAAGCAGTGAGCACTTAGCTCTCGCCATACTTCTGGATGCAAACTATGCCCTGTGGCACCTTCGGGAGCATAAGGTAGCGGCAGCAGTGGTCCCAGAGCCGATGGCTGCACTTTTACTTTCACTTTTTCTAAACTGTCCTCTATGCTTTCCAAGTCATCTTCGGACATGTCCCCTTCTCTAGAACTGCTCTTGGCATCGAACTTCTGTGATCTCTCCTCTCTTACTTGGTTCAAAGCCTCATTCCCCTTCTGCAGCTCAGCTCCACATCTTTCCTTGTCCTCTCTACAGTTGTGAACTAACTTCCATACTGGTAGAACCCTTTTTGTGAGGATCCCCTGTTCCTCTGCAAACTTCAAATCTTTTCCTAACTTCTCCCAGCTCGGTCTGGTAAGGTGACCAGAGACTGGGAACCATGGGGCCACCTGATCTACCGCTTTCAGAAAAATTTCTAGGGTTTCCCTTTTCAGCTCAATTCCTTTCACTTTTAGGAAGTCTTTCAAGGCCTGATAAACAGAATGTCCTGAAGTTGTGTTTCCCATAGTGCTTGGTGTAACTTTAATTGTCTCACTCTGAGAACCTCAATAGTCCCTAATCTGAGAACTTAATACTCTCTAACTGAGAACTTAATAGTCTCTAACTGAGAACTTGAATTGTCCCACTTACCTGGGAGCTTTCCAGCTGGCTACCCTGACTGCTGAGAGTTCTGGACTCGTCACTTCCCCGTATGGGCCACCATTTGTCGCTACCGTCTCTGACCAGCAGAAAAGAAGCGATGAAACTGATGTCCTTCTCAAAGCAGTTTATTCAGGAACATAACTATGTGCACTAAAAAGATCCCCCGACCTCTCTCGGCCATCCCCTTTTATATCCTCTAGTCCACTCCCCACCACCCTATTTTACATAGGCACAGTTCATTGGCACAGGACTACATTTGTCACATCATCTGATATTTCATTGTGGTGCATCTGTGTAGTGCAGTTTAATGGATGTGGCTACCTTGAGGGATATGAGGAAGTCAGTGGTTAGCTGTTAGACTTGGCAGCAGTTCAGGGCGCCATCTTGGGGCCGCGGCCAAACCCGCTCCTCACACCAATGAATGTATGCAGAAATAACTTTGGCTTAGGAAGAGAGTTTTGAGTATGTCAAGCATTTAATATCATTCATTGCTGAGGGCAGACATATCACTCTGTTCAAAATAATAAATACTGTAATCACTGAACGTATAATAAATGATAGACTCAGAACTGCTCGTTCTCATATATATACTAATATATTTGTACTAATATATATTAACATATATTAATGTTTTATACATATATATTTTTATTAGACATTTTCTTCATTTACATTTCAAATGCTATCTTGAAAGTCCCCTATACCCTCGCCCCGCCCTGCTCCCCAGCCCACCCACTCCCGATAATATATATATATATATATATACTGATAATAATCTTTTGGCCTGTAGTAGTTAATGTACTTGCTCTTGATGTGATAAATTTTTAAAATCACAGAGCTATAGTTTCAAATCTCACATCCTAAGTCCTTAGTATATTATGTCTGTCACTATTTTCATGCAGGGAAATGAAGCTGTTTATAACACAAGAAACCTCACAATGAAAACATGTCAAAATCATATCCAAGTAACTTATATATCACCTAGACAAAGTGGACAATCAGTAAGTATTATTTTAAAAAATAATATGAATAGTTTTGTTTTTAAAAACAAATCATGTTGGAGCATTCATGACTCTTTATGTCTACATTCAGCTGATGTTAATTTTTACAGCAAATGTTCTGTGACAAAGTCTCAGAAATTATTTAGAGAAACAAATGGTAACAGTGGGGAAGTTTGTGCCATCTGGTTCATACATTAAAGCAAGTACTGTCTCCTTAGTTTAGTTTATGAGGGATAATTTGTTTTTAACTTAGCCCACTGTTTTATTAGTAACCCACAGTTTCATGCATCACACATGTCCAAGACACAAGTCAAAGTAGAAGACAATATTTGTACATGATAGGCTGAGGACCACATATATTAAATGGATAATTAACATACCTTTTGAAAGTAAATATAGCAAAAAAAAAATTCAATAAATAGTTGAAATAGCAGCATATGTCTTGATACGGTTATTCTCTATATGGTTGTCATGGATACATTATAATGAATTATTCAAGAATGAGTGTCATGAGCTGGAGAGATGTTTCAGCAGTTAATAGCACTGGCTGCTCTTCCAGAGAACCCAGTTTCAATTCCCAGCAAGCATATGGTAGTACTGAAGTATCTGGAACTCTGTTTATGTGTTATCTGATGTCTTCCTTCCTTGTTGCCTCTGTGGATACCAGTCATGCACATGGTACACAGACATACTTGTGAAACTCATCAAGCAAAAATAAAAGAAAAATAATAACGCTCATAATGATGGAGAGATCAAAAATGGGTGTTTTTAAATGGAGTAACTTACTCTAAACTTTACAGATTGAAATTGAGAAAATTCATTTCCTTCTTGTCACAGAGTTTTAATTACTCACTTACTTATCCAGTCTTCAATGTTCTGTAAGAAATATTTTCACATTCCAAAATTATTGTGACCTATGTACTACTATTTTGATAACAAAAATTTATTCCAGCTAAATTATAGCATTCCCTTTCCCAAACACTACCACTGATGTGTTTATAAAAAGATAAAGAGAGAGGAAATATGTTCTATGAAAGTGTAATGAGGCATGGGCGAAGGGGTTGTATCAGCATGCTCATGTCAAGGCATCCCTTCCCCCAGAGGGAACAGAATAGAGTTTCTTCAGGGCATGGGGATGGTACTAGAGGCAGGAGAGAGAGAGAGAGGGAGAGAGAGAGAGAGAGAGAGAGAGAGAGAGAGAGAGAGAGGCCAGCCATGAACACATGGAGAGAGGTAGATGGGAACAGGGAAGGGAGGGGGGAAGGGCAAAGAGAAGCAAGAAGGATACAAGAGCAAGTGAGAGAGGAAGGGACAAGCAGCCCCTTTCATAGTGGCCAGGCCTGCCTGTCTGTTGCCAGGTAACTGTGGGGAGGAACATACCTGTCTGTTGCCAGGTAACTGTAGGGTGGACTTTAGATAGAATGCTAACAACCACCACTCCCCAAAATGTTAAGATTTTGATAGATTTGCTTCTCTTCTTTCAAAATTAACATTTTTCCCTGAGTCGGTGATTGCAACACTGAAGCCATGCATAAGAATGCCTTGGTCTAGCATATGGGAGGGGACTCTTTTTTTAGTAGTTAGTGGTGGGGTTCAGTGCAATTGGAAATCTGACTATCTTTCTACAAATTGGCAGCTTATCAAACCTGGATCTATAACTGTGGAACTCTGAACACTATAAAAAAAAAGGATTTGAGTCATATCTCTGGCCCCCAACTGTTCAAAAGATAAGATTATGACTTAATGAGAAACATTTCAGTAAGAACAGAGACATATTATTGCCTTGCCCATAATAATTAATCCACATGGGCCTCTACTTTAGGCAGGAAAAGATCTTCTCAGGGAAACTTGTTATAAAGACTTCAGAAATTATATAAAGTTTACATTGGTACAGTGGTCCCCTTGGCAATTATCTATTCTCACCCTTTGAGAGCATTATCTTGTGTGCTGTGACAAATGCCCCAACTTCTACACTATGTGTTTTTCAACTAAATTCTTTAAACACATATCACAAGGATCAGGGAACTGCAAGCATACCCCTGGCAGTTCTCAGAAGGCAAAGTAGAAAATAAGTTGATCAACAATAAGAGGATAGTTGTCAACCACGTTTATTTAAAATCCTTCTATAATCATTCTTAAATGTGGTTCCTGGACCAGCAGCATCCCTACAATGGAAAAACTTGGTAGAAATGTAAATCATTTAGACAAATACCAGGTTTACTCATTCAGAAATGCTGGTATAGGTTGCAGCAATCAATTCTTTAATAAGTACCCAAGGGGATACACTCAACTTTATAAACTACTGTTCTAAAAATTATACCAGCTCACAATACTGTTCACAGAGAATGTCCATAATGTCTAAATTTCTATGTATTGACTACAATGCAAATATTGTTTTCTCTGTCTGTCTCTCTGTCTCTGTCTGTCTGTCTGTCTGTCTGTCTGTCTGTCTGTCTCTCTCTCTCTCTCTCTCTCTCTCTCTCTCTCTCTCACACACACACACACACACACACACACACACTGATGATTGTACACTGTGTGTGGTAAATGCCAGAACTTCTACATTATGTGTTTCTCATATAAGTTATGCAAGTTATTTAAACATAGATCATAAGGAGCAGAAAAATACAAGCTTTTAGAAGCAAGGTTCCAGAATGTAAAAGGAGAACTGCAACTGAGACTCTCACACTCACACAGGCATAAATACATGCAAATGCACTTATGATTAATTTGTAAATTAAGAAACTAAGTATTTTAGGTAATTTGTCCAAGGGTATCTATACAATAAACTGTAGAGTCAGATGTAAATCTAGGCATTCCATTTCTAAATATCTTGCTGTGTAATACATTACTTGTAATCTAGAACAGTAAGGCAAAGCAAGCTTCAATGTCCATATTTAGAACACTGTATAGAAATTCACATACTGATTGCAAAGATAACTCAAGCCAAATGGAATTCTCTATATTGAAGATAAAGAAACTAGGAAAATTTGTTTGTCCTTCTGTTCTCACATTGATAAAAGAACTTATCTCTGTTCTTCTAATCAAAATAGAATAAATTATAATTAGAGAGTTAAATCTTGGAACCAGTGTTTCTACAAGTCCTGCTGAAATCCGTTCCTTTTCTAAATTTTCAGTTTTATCTTTAACATTGATAGGAAATAGTGTTTACATACAAGTAAAACTGTGAAAAATACAATATGTGTGTACGCAACTAAAAAAATTACTTCTTGTGGTGTACTTGACTCCTCTTCCTAGTATGTTGCCTTATCCAGACTTGTAATAAGGGTATGTGCCTAGTCTGATTTTAACTCTTTATGCCATGTTTGGTTTATATCCCTGGCAGGACTTCTCTTTTCTGAATGAAAACATAAAAGGAGTGGATATGAGAGAGAGGGAGATGGTGGGAAGGGACTGGGAGGAGAGGAAGAAGGAAAACTGTGTTTGTGATGTGATTTATGAGAGAAGAAAGGAAGGAGAGAGAGAGGGGGAGGGAGGGAGAGAGGGAAGGAGGGAGGAAAGAAAGAAAAGGAGAAAAGAAGGAAGAGTGAAAGAAGGAAAGAGAAAGAAGGAAGAAAGGTAGGAAGGAAGGAAAGAAAGAAAGAAAGAAAGAAAGAAAGAAAGAAAGAAAGAAAGAAAGAAAGAAAGAAAGAAAGAAAGAAAGAAGGAAACTATCCATTCCCCAAATTTCAATCTTTAAGCAGGGAGGGCTATACTCTTCTGCAATCCATGATTGGCCATTGGAAAACCCAGTCTTGTATAAGCTAATTGCAGGTGGCCAGAGCTGCTGTGAAGCCCTGATTGCATTGGCTGTGCCATGCTCAGAAGACAACATTATGTTTTAACCATTCTCCCTCTCCCTATATTTTGGTTCTTCTGTTCTTTATGCCTCCTCTTTTGATGATGTTACTGAACCTCTAAATGAATGGTATAAATGTCATTTCCAGATCATCACTCAAAAAATAAAAGGAGGGCTGGTGAGATGGCTCAGTGGTTAAGAGCACTGATTGCTCTTCCAAAAGTTGTGAGTTCAATTCCCAGCAACCACATGGTGGCTCACAACCATCTGTAATGGGATCCAACACCCTCTCCTGGTTTGTCTGAAGACATGTACAGTGTACTCATATGCATAAAATATATAAACAAATCTAAAAAAGCTAAAGATAAAGTAAACAAAACATTTAAAAACATAAAAGGAAAGTGAAAGGAAAAGAAAACATAAAGTAAAATAAAAATTTCAAAAAGTGCCATGAATGTAGGAAGGAGACTTATATGGGAGATAGTGGGCAATAGAGATGGAAGAGAATAATGACAATACTAATCAGGGTGCACGCTCATCAGATGTCATTGGGCCTTCCAAGTATCCAGAACCATGAACAAAAGAAACTTCTATATATTCTTCCAGCCTGTAAAATTCTTCCGTGGCAACAGAGAATATAACATGATAAAGATACCACAATTCTTATGTGGATATGTATATGAACAAAGATATTTTTCTAAGTGTCTTAGTCTAGGTTTCTATTCCTGCACAAACATCATGACCAAGAAGCCAGTTGGGGAGGAAAGGGTTTATTCCGCTTACACTTCCATACTGCTGTTCATCACCAAAGGAAGTCAGAACTGGAACTCAAGCAGGTCAGGAAGCAGGAGCTGATGCAGAGGCCATGGAGGGATGTTACTTACTGGCTTACTTTCCCTGGCTTGCTCAGCCTGCCCTCTTACAGAACCCAAGAACTACCAGCCAAGGGATGGCGCCACCCACAAGGGTCTGGCCCCCCCTCTTTGATCACTAATTGAGAAAATGGCTTACAGCTGGATCTCATGTAGGCATTTCCTCAAGGGAGGCCCCTTTCTCTATGATAACTCCAGATGTGTCAAGTTGACATACAACACCAGCCAGTACACTAAGTTTGTTCCTCATCCAGGACATTCCTGTAAAGTTTTATACTCACATCTAAAATTTCATAAAACACTTTTGAATCTCTGGAGATAAGTTTACATAAACAAGTCACTTAGTTAGTCCAAATTCTCTGCATTTGTGTGACTTACTTTCTATGCTTTACATTGTAATAAAATCAGTTTTGATGAAGTGAACATGTTATTACCATTAAAAACAGAGGTCTGGATGAAAGTAACTTTTCCAGAGATTGTGATCAGCAAGTATTCCTGATCGTTTGTTTTTAATTTACGTAATAGAGCAGAGAACTTATTTCTTCATCCTTGTTGACTTACATAAAGAAACTCCTTTATGATTATTTATTCATGTTTTATAATTAAATAAAACTGGACTTTAGCTCTCATTTTCCCTAATTCTAGAGTGGGAGAAAATAACATTATCTGCCTAATAGACATGTTGACAGAATCAATGGAAGTAATTAACTGAAGTGTAAATTACCCATTCCATAACCTATAATGTAAATTTTCCTTAAAATTCTACATATTAGGCTATTAATTTTATCCCCCCCTTGGGTAGTAAAAATGAGGAAAATACATTTTCATTCTTCTGTAACTTTTGTACAATTGTGGGGTTTGCCTTTTGTCTTTTGTATGTTATTGTTTGTTTCCTTTCCTCTATCCTTATTGCCATCACACTATGATTTTCTGTTTTGAACACATTAGTTAAAAAAATTGATCAATGTTACTCTCCATGTACTTATCGTCTTTCATAAACCAGGTGCTTATTACCTACTGACGTTCCTTTAGTGTGGTTACCTATACTTGATTTGTTTCTATTTTAAGATCATTGAGGTCAGAGACTCATCTCCTTAGATACACTATTCATAACAAGGCACCAAATATATCATAAATGTATCTTAAATGTGAATTAAACAATTAGGCTAATGCAGTGGTTTTCAACTTTTGTGCCATGATATTTTTCAAGGACGAGTGACCCTTTCATGGAAGTCACATATCAGATAAGTACATTACAATTCATAACAGTAGTAAAATTGCAGTTATAAAGTAGCACTGAAAATAATTTATGGTTGGGAGTCACCACAACATGAGGAAATGTTTAAAGGGGTCACACTATTAGGATAGTTGAGAACCACTTGGCTAATGGAATACTAATCTTAGTAGTCTCACATACTCAAATAATTTCCTGTTTTGTGAAGCCATTGGGGTGAGGAAGATTGAAACTGGAACCCTACACATGCAGCTACCACTAAGTTGTCAAGTTTTCTACCTATTTTTCAAGCATATCTTGAATAAATTTTATTATTTGATAGGATTTTTAAGGTTTTCTTATAAGGTTCAATAATTTACATAAAGACATATTATAGCCTATTGAAACATGATGGCATTCCTCTGGTAAGATATATCTCCTTAAATTCTGTGAAGTAAACTGTTATATCATAGTGAAAGGCTCCTGTAAAATGGGCAATGAAGGAAAACATTAGAAATGTATAACAATAGTGGAAGTTCTCTATTCATACTCTCTGTATCTAGTTTCTAAACTATCAACACACATCCTATATTTTCTTACATTATAATTCATTAATTACCTTGTGTTGTAAGCCAGTAAACATTCCTTCCCTATATATTTTTGCTTAATACATTTAATGCATGACATGCCAGTTTCATAAAGTTCTGTTTCAGAGTTTCCATATTAGGATACTATGTACATATATCTTACTATATATTAAGCATCCACTAAATTAAAATGTATTATTACTGAATAATTCTCATGAATATTAGATGGAACAGGGTTTAAATACCAATCAGTTCTCTTATGGGTAAGCTGTTTGGGTAAATGATTTCAAAGGAGAGACAAGTTAAAACCAAGGATTTAAATGAGGATTATGTATGGATTTCAATTACCCTTATCATTTGGCTCTTCCATAATCCCTTCCTGTTATTTTCAGTTAATTGGGCTTTTCTGTGTCATAAAAATTTCCCCAGATTTAGGTGGTTTGATGAATAAATGTCAAATCTTTGTTAGAAATATTTTAAAACTGCAGTGGCAATTTTCATGAATATAACAGAAGCTTTTCTCATTCAAAACAACATTATAAGCAATTATGCAATAGAGACAGAATGCATATTTATCGATGTTTTCTCTTAGTTATAGGAGGATATATAAAATAAGTGTCCTGTACGAAGCAACAAAATATATATTTAGATCTCCTTTCTTCTAAATCAACTCAGACATTGCTACAGCTGAAATTCAGTGTATTTAGATGTTCAAAAAGGCCTCTTTTTTTTTTTTTAATTTTTCACATCCATTGCAATGGATTGTAATGGCTCGTGGCTCACAAATGTATGTGTACACTCAATTCTTATATATACTTACAACTCTTAAAGCGAATTCAGCATCAAGGCTGTAGATTATGGCTTTAGACTATGTACTTACAGAAATTCTAATGAAAAGAATAAATTATAGAGAAGAATTCCTAACTACCAGTATAATTCTCAATTCCAGAGCCCTGAAACTCTTTAGTGTGAGTCAAAACTACTTTACGTGATTACAGCATCAGCGGGGAAGACAGGAAAAAGAAAAATTAATATGGAGTAGCAATGACTTTCTTTTAGCTTTTGTTCATGTAATATTGTGGTTTTGCAGTGAACTATGTAAGTGATTAGGCTGTTGTGAAACATGGAAATATATATTGTTACAGTGTTTTCCTGAATAAACTGAAGTGGTGTGTTCTAAGTCCTGGGGTATTGGGAGGAAAGTAGCTATACTAAGTGCAAAGATATTTCCAGGAACTTCTCCCTTCAAAGAATTCCTATACTCTAGGTCCCTGGAAACTGCAATAATAAATTGTGTCTGTATTATTATTTCATAGGCAGTATTAGGCTTTACTACTCTGAATATTACCTTTTCATACGTCTAGCCATGCTAGACTCCTGCCTGCAAGTGTAACAGAAGATCATTAATAGCGTCAGGGACTGGTGCTTGCCTTTGGGATGTGCCTCAAGTTGGGCTACTTATTGGTTGAGCATTCCCTCAGTCTTGATTCCATCCCCAGGCCCTGCATTTCTTGTAGACAAGATGTTTGGCGTTCAAAGTTTGTGGTAGGTTGGAGTCCTTACAGCTCCACTGAGATTCCTGCCTGGCTACAGGACTTGACCTCTTTAGATTCCATATCCCCAATGCTGTGAGTCCAGCTAAGGTTGCCACCATCGATTCTTGGGTGCCTTCCTTATTCCAGGTTTCTGTCTCATCCTGGAGATGCCCCTTCTATTTCACCATGGAGAACTTTCACACAAAGACCTACATTCTGCAATTATTTTGAAAAATCATGAAATCTTGCAAAACTACTTACATCCCTTCATGAAGAACAGTGACTTTGAGCAAGTCACTTCATCTCTGAGATTTTACTGTGTTTACAGGACAATGGTAAATGAAGATACCTAAGTCGTATAAGTATTAGGTTAAAGTAAGATATTATATTCAGAGAATCCTAAAAATATATTAAGTAAAAAAGATTGTGAAAGTAGGAAATCATCTCCATCAACTCGAAATACTGTCCAAGGATGGGGAGTTGACTGGATAATTAAAAATGTGTATTTTTCTTGCAGACAAGACAATTTAACTTCCTAGTACCCGGATCAGGCAATAGGACACAGGACAAGTATGTACTTATACTATAGTCATGTGCACATGCCCTCATGCAAATACACATAAAGATAATTAAAATAAAAATTATCTACTTTTTAAGTGCTGTGGTTATTATAAAATGTGTTTTTAAAAAAACCATGAAATCATGGATTCACTGGCAAATGGATGGTGATAGAAAAAAAATCATCTTGAGTGAAGTAACTCAATTCCAGAAACAGAATTATGGTTTGTATTCACTTATATGAAGATATTAATTTTCATATCATTGATAACAAAGCTACAGCCCATAGAGTCACAAATATTAAGTACAGAGTATAGGAGTAAACATAGGGGTTAATATTCCTATGAATGAGAAATGAAATAAATATTTACAGATAGAGAGGAGCAGGGGAGCAAAATGGGGGATCCAATGGGGAAGGAGAGGGAAGAGTGGAGCAAATAAAGTAATATGGGAGGAATAGCTAAAGGTAAGAGCCATTTAAGGGGGTCATATTGAAACCTAACAGTAGAAGATTCTAAATTATATACTTTTATTAAGGCTATCTAAAAGATATCGCCAAATAACTCAAGAGATAGCTCCAGTCAATTTCGTGTTATCTCATCACTAAATGTCAGAGATTCCAGGACCAGAAATGAGAGCTATATTGTAGGGTTGTAGCCCTGAATGTTCCACAATAGAGCACGGCCACTTGCAGAGGCAGAAATCAGGAAGTTTGACTGTGCTTGGTGGGTATGTGTTGAGCTGTCCAGAACTGCCAAGGCACTGCTAAGAGGGTGAGAATGTGCAGTTCTTAGGTATGGGAAATCTGGAGCTGTTCAGGAGGTTATCTGGCCTGAGACAAGGAGAAAGCATCTAGCCAGGGGACTGTGTGGATGGTGGGTGGGAGGAGAGCTCTGGCTTGTCCCATCAGGGATGATGATTGTCCTTAGCTTGGCAGATGTAGACTTAGTGGTGGTTGTGACTCAGAGCTCATAGAAGCCTTCTACTAGAGACTAGGCTGTGGCTGTGTAGGCGAAGGACTTCTTCATGGCTCTCCACAGGGAATATTGGTGAAAAGAGGCAGTCTGTGGTTCTAAATAGTTTATTGTCATGGCAGAAAATTGATGCATAAAACAATACCCTACTTTTTAAGGTGGGCCTGAGATTAAATACCTTTTGCAGGGAAGAATTTCTGGGAAGGGAAGCTTTTTGGCTAAGACCTCCAGGCCTCTAAGTACCACATTAGCATGTATACCTCTGTTTTGGGCCACAGGTCACGTCCCTTTTATGTGAGAAGCATGACAAATTTTCCAAGTCAGGAGTCTGGCAGGGAGCTGGGAGTCGCCTATGCCTCACATGTGTGCCCACCTTGTCTCCAGGTCTTAACCTTCTCTACCTTACCAAACTTCCTGGCATGGATATATGTCCTGCAATATATGACTAAATTGTCAGCCAAAGGGTTCTCATTGAAACTCAGACTATTGCTAAGGCGATTGAGATTTTTTCCACAAGCTGACTGTAAGGACTTACAGCTCAATTCAACACCTACACACTCATTAAACACAGAGGAGTTAAGATGGTGTCTACCTAGAGCCTCCAACATTTAGGATTAGTGTTCATGGTACTGGAAGCTACTCTGAACACTACCAAAGGAGAAACATAAACACCAACCCAGCTACAAACCCACAGATACACAATGATGACCTTCCTGCAATAGTGGCACAAGCAATGGGATTAACCAACTAATATCTGATTATATTTAAGACCAAAATATGAGATGAAACCCCATTCCTGACACTACTCAAGTGTCCAAGAACCTGAGACTAGATAGGTCAGGGATGTAGAAGAAAACCAAGTAGTACTTTTCTGCAAATGGAGCATAGCAATAAAATAGCTTCTAATTTTGCTAGATTTATCTATCAGTGCCTTACTCAGCCAAGACCGATGATGTGCAAAGAGTAAGAGACCTAGGAACAGTCAGTACTAAGTGAGATGTCTCCATCAAATCCTTCCCTATGGCTCAGGGAACCTTGCAGAAAAGGAGTTGGAAAGACTATAGAAGGGGAGTCAAACAAATAAGACCTAATCAATGCATGTCAGATACATATACCACAAAGACTGTGGCAACCTCATCAGATAAGGTCCCAGCCCTGAGTGAAAAAAAATAAACACAGGCCCCCAATCCTATACCAGAAGCTAGTTGCAAATGAAATGACAGTCACTCACAAATGAAAAAAAAATAGTCCAACAGATTCTCACTGGGGATGCAAATCACTCTTAATGGTAGGGCCCATGGACAGCAGTAAATGACCATCAAAAAACAAACTCAACATCATCTTTAGAGGTTCTTTGTTTGATAATGTTTAGTCAGAACATTTTTAATTTTTAATTTTAATTTTATTTAATTCTGTTTTACTTTTTTTACTTTACAGCTCCTTTGTGTGTGTATGTGTGTGTGTGTGTGTGTGTGTGTGTGTGTGTGTGTGTGTGTGTGTGTATGCACAGAAAATGGAAGTATTAAGTTATCCAAAGAGGGAAATGAAAGAAGGCATAGGTGATTAAAACCAAATGTAGTATCATAATTTCATAATTACACTAACAGAGCAATAAAATGCTGAAATGTCAAAGAGGAAGTGATAAACTTCAATAAGACATTATGGAAAGGCATAGTTTGTACAATATGAAGTCTTGAAGAACAAGCAAGATGTATACATGTGTATATATATATATATAATGGATTTCAGTTTTTTATGGGATTCATATGTGTGCCAAAGTGTAGTGTAATTCTCTGCATCTATATGAACTTCTTGTGCTTTATCGCTTTATCTTTGGTCTTTGGTTCTTCTTCTTCTTCTTCTTCTTCTCCTTCTTCTTCTCCTTCTTCTTCTTCTTCTTCTTTTTCTTTTTCTTCTTCCTTCTTCTTCTTCTTCTTCTTCTTCTTCTTCTTCTTCTTCTTCTTCTTCTTCTTCTTCTTCTTCTTCTTCTTTATATTATTATTATTATTATTATTATTATTATTATTATGTGTTTGCTTTTATTTTTATTTTATTAATTATTAGATGCCCATTTATTTTTAACCAGAGATAGAAAGGGTATGGATTCAGATATCAGAGGATGTGGAAGAGATCTTTGAGGAGTTGGAGGATGAGAAACCATAATCAGAGTATATTGCATGAAATATAACCTATTTTTAATAAAAAGTAAAACAAAAAACAAATAATAAAAACACATATAAAAAATCTAACTAGTGAACTAAGGAAGGTAAATAATATCCATGACAAAATGTGCTAATTAAAGTAATGGCCCACACATTTAAGCAATTTGTTCTCATGTATTTCAAATTGATAATTTTCAGTCTCTAAGTTTCAAATTTTTGAAAGATCCTAAGATACACCAACAGTGCATTATGAACAAAGTGGGAAAATATGTACTGTCTAAAATGTTTTAAAATCCAGATGTGTTCAATGCAAAAAGAAGCTGTAAGTCTAATTCTGTTCTTTCCTATCCTCACTTCTGTAAATCTTCCCCCTAACCTTTCATGGTGTATTTTGTGCTACTGGAAGAAAGCTAATGTCTACTAATATTATTACTGAAAGTCTTTTTCTGACTGAACTCTAGTTAAACTCTTGTTTCAAGGTAGGTGATAGCAGCTGGAGATTTATGGGCTGGAAGTAAGGGGAAGAAGAGAAAGTCATGAAAAATAATCTCTATATAATGGAGTCTCATCTACCTTCTCACTGTCTCAGTATAGTTCTTATATAGATATTAAATTTATGTAAAGATCCATCTTCCACAGTTTGTAACTCTCCCAAAATTTCAGTGCCTATGCTTTACCTAGTTAACCTACTTTGATGAATTTAATCACTAATTGAGAATCTCTTAGCCCAGACTATCACTTTCTTTTTTTCAAAAAAAATTTTTATTTGATATTTTCTTTATTACATTTCAAATGCTATCACGAAAGTTCCCCATACCCTCCCCC
>NC_034613.1:31547302-31551779 GCF_900095145.1 Mus pahari | reverse complement strand
TCTGTGAAGAATTGTGTTGGAATTTGATGGGGATTACATTGAATCTGTAGATTGCTTTTGGCAGGATGGCCATTTTGATTATGTTAGTCCTGCCAATCCATGAGCATGGGAAATCTTTCCATCTTCTGAGATCTTCTTCAATTTCTTTCTTTAGGGATTTGAAGTTCTTATCATACAGATCTTTCTCCTGGTAATCTCCTGAGTAATGAAGAAGCCACTACAAATTCTTCTCATCATTTTAAGCTTTTCTGTTGCTGTATTTTTAAACTATTGTGTCTAAAACAATACACATTCTAAAGAGTGTACAAAGTCATCTTAACGACATATATAATATTTATCATTTACAGATGTTATCATTTGCAAAGACAAACTTGCATAGATATTTGATATTTGAATATAATTTATTCTGTCATGAAAGCAAAGCTTATTTGAAGAAAGTCTTGTGATACCACTTTTTTTATGTGATACTGGAAGTTGTGAAGCAAATCTAGGGACTCACTTGAGGTTGGATAGTGAAACTGAATGAAGTATCTGATGTGTCAGCAATACATTTTACATACTAAAGTATTCTTTTAGCTTTTAATAACTGTGTTTTGAAACTTACAATATTATTTTTCTAATTTTATTGAGACCAATCTATTAAACAATCAGGTAAGAATAATTTCAGGTTTTGAGGAAAGTAGAAAACAGTGAAATCTAAGTACTATGATGGCAAGTATTTACTAACCCTTCAGGTTTTTTTCACCCTATTTTATACCAAGGACAGGATTACATAACAATATGTTATTTCTAATCAAAATACTATTCAATAGTTATAGATATCAATGTAATATTAAAAATATAACTGACTCATTCAATCAAGATATACTATAGCATCTTTTCAATATATTTATAAGACTATTATATTTCTATCACTTAGTAACTTTCTAATTCATGTCTGCTAGGTTACAGTGACATAAGAGTGTGTTGATAAGTTCATTGTTTTTAATAGCTGAGTAGTACTCCATTGTGTAAATGTACCACATTTTCTGTATCCACTCCTCTGTTGAGGGACATCTGGGTACTTTCTAGCTTCTGGCTATTATAAATAAGGCTGCTATGAACATAGTGGAGCATGTGCCCTTATTACCAGTTGGAACATTTTCTGAGTATATGCCCAGGAGTTGTATTGCTGGATCTTTCGGTAGTCCTATGTCCAATTTTCTGAGGAATCGCCAGACTGATTTCCAGAGTGGTTGTACAAGCTTGCAATCCCACCAGCAATGGAGGAGTGTCCCTCTTTCTCCACATCCTCTCTAGCATCTGCTTTACCTGAATTTGTGATCTTAGCCATTCTGACTGGTGTGAGGTGGAATCTCAGGGTTGGGAAGAGAGTCCCCTTGGTCTTGCAAACTTTATATGCCTCATACAGGGGAACGCCAGGGCCAAGAATTGGGAGTAGGTGGGTAGGGGAGCATGGGAAGTTATAGGGGACTTTCAGGATAGCATTTGAAATATAAATGAAGACAATATCTAATAAAAAATTGAAAAAAAAAGTAAAAAAATGGGTGTGTTGATAATACGGAGACTATAGATGATAATATGCTACACTATTTTAAAACGACCTTAGAGAAAGATTCTGGGAGTAAATTTAGAAATTATAAATACACTTAACTTGATTTAAACATTATATAATATATGCATATAAACTATATTGCATGTTATTAATTGTCTCCATTGCTTATTTTGTCAAATAGATTAAGTCTGGCCCTTCATCGATAAATGGGCTCAATAAAATTCAAATTTACCACATTATTGTTTTTTATACAAGGTCTCCTCTTGTAGTGCTAGCTGGTTGACATCCAAATATGTGGGCCAGGCTATCCTTGAACTCACAGAAGTCTTGTCCTTCATAATAAGTGGTAGTATGAAAGGTATGTACCATCATACATGTTTCCTATATTATAATTTTTACTCAATTTCCCATTTCTTAAATGTTCCACTTCAGGTTTGGTTTTGGGTTTTGATTTTTGTTATTTCCTGTTTTCATTCGGCAATAGCTAGGATTGCTATGTGGAACAGTTGTATTTCTTATTGTTTAGCGATTACATGATCTGCCTTGGGTTGTTTGTTATGGTGACAAGTCCATTCATCTCTGTCGAGGTGATGCATTAAAATCATTGTGAGACTAGGTACAGGGTGAACTGTTTTAAAAATATAATGCCAAGTAGGATTCACTTATTTATCTTCTCTGAAATGAAAGTAATTTTAAGATGAAACTCTATCTTGTGTTTGTTTAGAAAATATACCAACCTATAGGCACATGACATTATGCTTCTTATTATGTGGAAATAATTTAGGAGTAAGTCAAAATGAGTTCATCCTTATAAAAACAGGATTTTTATATTACTACATTTTGAAATTCATGTGACTTCAGGCACCATCATCAGTCTATGTCATTGTCTACTTCTAATTAAGACTGTTTTGTGACTAGGAAGTCCTAGTTATCCCAAAAATATTCCTTTTATATTACTGGTTTTAAGATAGTGAACAGGTTACCTCACTATATGCATTCACTGATAAGTGGATATTAGCCCAGAAACTTAGAATACCCAAGATACATTTTACAAAACACAGGAAAACCAAGAAGGATGGCCATTGTGTGGATACTTCATTCCTCCTTAGAATAAGGAACAAAATACCCATGAAAGGATATAGGTACAGAGACAAAATTTAGAGCTAAGATGAAAGGATGGACTATCCAGAAACTACCCCATCTGGAAATCCATCCTATCATCACCCACCAAACCCAGATACTAATGCACATGCCAGCAAGATTCTGCTGAAGGGACCCTGGTATAGCGGCCACTTGTGAGGCTATGCCAGTGCCTGGCAAACACAGAAGTGGATGCTCACAGTCAGCTATTGGATGGAACACAGGGCCCCCAATGGAGGAGCTAGAGAAAGTACCCAAGTTGTAGGGGGTTGCATCCCTGTAGGTGCAACAACAATATGAACTAACCAGTAACCCCTGAGCTCGAGTCTCTAGTTGCATATGTAGCGGAAGATGGCCTAATCGGCCATCACTGGGAAGAGAGGCCCCTTGGTCTTGCAAACTTTATATGACCCAGCACAAGGGAAGGCCTGGGCCAAGTAGTGGGAGTAGGTGGGTACGGGTGCAGGAGCGGGGGTGGGGTATAGGGAACTTTCGGGATAGCATTTGAAATGTAAAGAAAGAAACTAATAAAAATAAATAGATAAATAAATAGAAACAAGTGTATAACTCTAAAAAAAAAAGATAGTGAACAGGATTTGTGGATCATGAGATTTAAGCACAGTGGAACTCCTCAGAAATGTAGAATCAGGGTACCACATTTGGACACTTATTTGACCCCATAGCCATTGGTGATAAACCATTTCTCTACTAGCAATTCTTCAAATTTATTTCTATTAGTCTTTGTGAACCCCAAATTATTTGAAATGTGGATCTTCTGGGGAATCTACAAAGGGCTTTAATGAGATTTTCCTTTTTCTATATTTTAGTACCAATAGAGATGATAACTTGGCCATTGTGTCCTATGGCCAAAGGCATCTTACATACATGTTTGAAGACTATATGCACTAGCATCAGGCATCATTTTTAAATATATTGTACGAAAAAGGTGGGCCTCAGTAGACTTCAAAAGCTATCTTTGTCATAACTCTTTATCATGAACTTGGCAAAAATATGGGTAGCATCCGGGGGCATTAGGGAAGAATATCCCACATTCATTTGATCCTGTATGGCTGCAATGTGGTAATTCACCCACTTTTGTCTTCCACCCAAGAACAAATATGTGCATGTAGCATCATGTATTCCTTAGCAAAAGTAATAACTTGGTACAGTTTGTCCTTATATTATCAATTATAGTATTAAGGTCTATGGCCAATGATGATACAGGATCTTTAGTGGTGCACCCAAAGGTAAAAAAAAAAAGAGTATTGTTATTTGTCTCCATGTCATGTTCATAGGAAAAAAGTACCTACACATTCATTTGAGCACACTAATATTATATTCGGAGTCACCAATACTGTGTCAGTGTCTCATCAAGAAAGAAAGATAAAATGTAATAGATAAAATGGCTTAGAGTAATTTAACTAAGAGCAAAACCAGATTTTTTCTACTTCTTTTTTCGAATGTCTTCTGCCATTTTCTGTTTATTGTAGGGATCTGAATCTATGCCTGCATCAATACTGTCTTATTAATCTTTAATCCGAGGCATGTAAAGTTGGTTTTTAAATTGTTCTCTTTAAGAGAGATTAAATAAAATGGTGAGAAATTTAATTGAATCTATAGTTTGCTTTTGATAAAATGGCCATTTTTTTACTATGTTAATTCTACGAATCCATGAGTATGGGGTGTACTGGATAGCTTTGTGTCAACTTGACACAGCTGGAGTTATCACAGAGAAAGGAGCTTCAGTTGGGGAAATGCCTCCATGAGATCCAGCTGTAAGGC
>NC_034613.1:31523420-31546952 GCF_900095145.1 Mus pahari | reverse complement strand
CAGGAATAGAAACCCTGACTAAGACATGGGGTGTCTTTCACCTTCTGATATCTTCTTCAATTTCTTCTTTAAATATGTGAAGATCTTGTCATACAGGTTTTTCACTTGCTTGTTTAGAGTTACACTAAGATATTTTATATTACTTGTGGCTATTGTGAGGGATGTTGCTTCCCTAATTTTTTCTCAGTGCATTATTCATCTGTATAAAGGACAGCTATTGATTTTTTTCTTAGTTAATTTTGTACCTAGCCAGTTTGCTGGAGGCTATAATCACCTGTGGTAATTCTCTGGGAGAATTTTTGTGGTCACTTATGTATGCTACCACATCATCTGCAAATAGTGATACTTTGACTTCATCCTTTTCATTTATATCCCCATGAACTTCTTTAGTAGTCTTATTGTTCTAGCTAGAACTTCAAGAACTTTATTGACTACATACAAAGAGAATAGGCAGCCTTGTTGCCCCTCAACTGAAGAATTGAAAAAGAAAATATTGTATGCTTACAAAATGGAATAGTATTTAGCATCATGCAATTTGCAGACAAATGGATAGAACTAGAAAATGTAATCCTGTTTGAGGTAACCCAGTGCCAGAAAGATATTTATGGTATGTTCTCACTTATTTTTGGAAAGATACAATAAAATTTATTTTAAAAAGAAAACAATCATCTTTGTATTGCAAATACAGAGGTTTATTCCTGATTCCTGTGTGTGATACTCTAGTAACACTTCTTCAGGTACAGCATGGTGCGTAGCTCTCTGTCCACATGCTGGGTGGCTGATCTTCATCCAGACACACAATGCCTTAAATCATCAACCACCCAGCTTACAAACTCTGGTTCCTTTAAAGATGGTTCAGTTCTGCAGATATTGGATGATGTCTGTTGGTGGTACCAGCCTAAAGAGCTCCTGGAGTGACTGTCAGTGTTTTGCATATCTGGCTCTTGCAAATGGAAGTCTGTCTTGAGTCTTCTACTGGGGATTTGATGTCCATGCCTAGGTGACTGATGGAGAAGTAACACCAGTGCACTCTCCTTACCCCATGCACACAGCAGTGGAGGTGGTAGATGGAGAGAACGTGAGAAGTACCTTACCCTGATTAACTGGCTCCTGCTAGGACAGAGAGGAACAGTCCCCATTGAGGAAGTCCTCCAAGCTGCCTCAGATAGTGTTCTCTCATAACAAGGGATCAGGATAAGGTGTTGGGTGCTCCTCGGATCAGAACACAGTTTTCTCTTGTTCACAGTACACATACTTATGAATCTGGCTTTGTCCTACCATCCTGTCAATCAGCAGGAACATCTTCTATCTAGAAGACCTGCGTGCCTTTCTTCCACCCAGTGTGTCTTTGCTAAAAGAGATAGCCTTTTCCCAGGTGAGGCTGGCTGCAGAGGTTGTTCCTATGTTGAGTGAAGTTCCTGGTGATTTTCTGCAGTTTCTGCAGCATCAGGCTTTGGCATAGTCACTGACTGATTCCAGAAGCACCTTGTCTTTCTCAGCCTTGGATCTCCTCAAAAGACAGTTGGTAGGTCAAGCTCACTTTGCCTATCGCTAGATGCCCTGGGCCAAAGAGAGGAACAAGGCCCATACTGGCTGGCTTCCTATGACTCTGTTTGGAATGCAGATTCTCTCCATTTTAAGCAAAGTTAACTAGCATCAACTGTATGTGAGGCACATTAGGAGTTCTCTCTCTCTCTCTCTCCCACCCATGTGTGTGTGTGTGTGTGTGTGTGTGTGTGTGTGTGTTTCTAACCAGATGTAATAACATTTACCATTAAGTGACTTAAGTTGGAATGCACCATGCATAATCAGAGACTAGAGCTGGTAGATTTGTGAAGGTTTGGGAATCTCGGTAGCCAGAATGTTATGGAGGCCTGCAGCATTGCTGTGGGTTGAGCTATCTCTGCCCACTCTGCATACTTCTGATTTCTATATGAACCCTCACTACTTCAAAGCTTTCTTTTCCTGGCTCTTACCTGGTCAGCCACATATCTTCTGGATATATGCAACAGGGAAGTTTCTCTGTGTTTCTTCCTCTGCCACTAGGGCTACTGTCTCCTCAGCTCACCGGTGACATGTAGTTGGACTGACATTCTTACTGTGCATGAAGAATCTCTGAACTTGGGTGTTTCTGTCATAATTGCCAACACTCCATGGATCTTTACCAGGGGCTTGTGAGTCTTGTGTAGAGCAATGCATTGGGCCAAGTCTAATCCAGGAATGATGCCCAGCATAGGACCCCCTGGCTTTCTCCTCTCCATTTCTGGTGGAGTGCAAACTTATACAGCTATCTTGGAAATCAATCTGGTGGTTTCTCAGAAAAATGGGAATTATTCTACCTCAAGACCCAGCTATACTACTCTGGGCCATATACCTATAAGATGCTCCACCATACCACAACTACACTTGCTCAACTATGTTCATAACAGCTTTATTCCTATTAGCTGGAAATTGGAACAAACCAGATGCCCCTCAACTGAACAATGGATAGAGAAAATGTGGTATATTTACACAATGGAATATTATTAAGCTATTAAAAACAAGAACATCATGAAATTGGCAGGCAAATGGATGGAACTGAAAATTTCTTGAGTGACATAACCCAGGCCTAGAAAGACACACATGATACATACTCACTTATAAGTGGATATTAGCCATAAAGTACAGGATAAGCATGCTATAATCATAGATCCAAAGAAGCTAACTAACAAGGAGGGCCCAGGGGAAGATTCTTGACTCTCACTCAAAAGAGGAATTAAATAGATATCAAAGGTTGGTGAAATGAGGGACCTGGGTAGGAGAGGGCTTGTGGAGGGTAATTTGGGTGGAGATTGACTGAGGATGAGAGGGCTGGGAGAGAGAAGCTAAATCAATCAATGTGGGGTCATCTCAGAATGAGCCAGAGATTTGGCATTAGGGACGCTCTTGTGGGTCTATGGGAATGACCCTGGCTGAGACTCCTATCAGCTAGGGAAGAGGCTAGTATGGCCACCTCCTATAGCCACACAGGACTTCTAGTGGAGGGAAGAGAACACCAACCTACCTCCAAACACTTTGACATAAAATTTGCCCTACATACAAGATGTGCAGGGATAAAGCTAGACTAGAGATTGATGGGATGGCCAACCAATGACTGGACCAAATTGAGACCTATCCCATGGGAGAGACCTAACTACTGACACTATTAATGGTACTAAGCTTACCAATAGGAGCCTAGCATAATTGTGTTCTGAGAGGCTTCATACAGCAGTTGTTGAAAATAGATGCAGAGACCCACAGCCAAATATTAAGCAGAGTTCAGAAAGAGTGGGGAGAAGGAAGGAGGAAGCCAGAAAGAGTCGAGGACAGAACAAGAAGGCCTATAGAGTCTATTATCCTGTGCCCCTAGGGGCTCACAGGGGCTGAATCACCAACCAAAGAGAATGTAGGGCCAAAGCTATGTCTCCTACATATATGTAGCAGTTGTGCATCATGGTTTCCATGTGGGTCTCTTAACAGTAGGAGTTGGGCTGACTCTGACTTTGTTGCTTCCATTTGGATCTCCTTCCCCTGACTGGGCTGTCCTGTCTTGATTCAGTGGTATAGGATGCAACTAATCCTGATGTAATTTGATATGGAAGGCAGGTTGGTACTCACTGGAGTGGGGCTTACCTTCTCAGAGGAGAAAGGGAGGGGAAATGGGGGGGGAGTATGAAGGTGAGACTGGAAAGGGTGATAAAATCATGATGTAAAGTGAATAAATAAATAAGTAAAATAAATAAATAAACTAATGAATAAACAGGCTGAGTACACAGTAGGATAGCAATCTTAAGTTACCTCATGGTATTATTTATTGAACTATGAGGGCAAATAACAACTACAGTCTCTTTGAATGTAAAAGATATTTACACAATAACCCATCTCCACACAGCCCCATAAGGTATATATTTTTCACCGCCCATCAGAGGTACTGGAAAGAATGATTATTAAGATATGAGGGAAGTAGACAGGTTTAGGAATATTTCTTTGGGGTCATTCCAATCGTAGTTGTTTTAAGCCCAGCCCATTAGCACACACAACACATGAATCAGCAAGAGCAGAAAACCTGGTAGACTCACCAATCATCTTGACTCTGTGGAAGGAGCAAGACCCTTCAAGAATCTCAGTTCTTTGGTGAGTTTCTATGAAGTCACCACAAGCAAAGATCAGCAGCAACACAATGTAAGGCAAACCAATGCATGTATGGCATTAGCAAAGACTAGCGGTGCAGAACAAGGCAAACCAAAGCTTGAGCTCCCACTGTCTCTGTGGTCTTATTTATATTTTTTCTAAATAGTGTGTGCCCTTTCACATGTTTGCTATAGCAAAGCATTTGTTCACCTGTGTCTGCTTCAGCAAGACATTCTTTTACTTGTCAGCCTTAGTAAGATATTCTTTTACATGTCTACCCCAGCAAAGCATCATTATAACCTAACTGAGTCTCCAAAGAAACCAGAAACTTCAACTTTGCCCCTATATTTATCTGGGTCATTTTATCTTTCTCCTAAAAATTATGTATCTACACTTGTACCATGTATTCAGACTTTTCCCATTCATGCTGCATTGAAGAATGAACTTTTATCAGTTTATCTAAAAGAGAAATCAGATAAGGCTTCCTTCTGCCATGCCTTTGTATGAATAGTCTGTGTCTATTCAATTTAAACTGAATGAATAGTCTGTGTCTATTCAATTTAAACTGCTTACATCCCATATCGTATTCATTTCCACTCTTATAACAGTTTTGAACAGAGTAGTCTCTACCTGGTATATATATATATATACCCCTGATAATCTAACTTTCCTTCTAAGATATGAAGCCATTCTTTAGATTTTGTCCAAGATTGAATTCCTCCAAGAAACCTCCTCTGATTCCCAAAGAGCAGTTATCTACACAAACCTAATTTTAAAATGGCACTTTGCAATTCTTTTAGCATATCACCAATATTACTAAATTTTAGATTGCTATTGATACAGTTTATTTTTTACCAGACTGAATGCCCTATGAAAGCAGTTTTATTTTATTAATAATTATATCCCCAAGGCAGAAAAAAACAAATTCAAATACATTTATTATTATAATAGACTGGACCCTTATCTTTAATCTAAACTCACAAATTTTACTTCAGAGACTCAATAGCTAAACATGCAACTTGGAATATGTACACATTCAAGTTGACCAAAGGACTAATACATGGAGTGTTCTACAGACATTGAAACTAAACATAATAAAGCTTTATATAAAGTTATATTAATTGTATTATATAACACATATTATATAAAATGACATTAAAGTTATATGCAAATAATTCTTTTTTATTTTTGTATTATGTGTATAATGCATTCACAGAATATTAATTGTAGGGCACCTTCCCTTTATAACTAATGTTAGGCAAATTAAAAACATCTTGTTGAGATAGAGGATGTTCTGCAGAAGATATGAAAAAGAGTATGTTCCTGCTGATTTAACAGTGTTGAAGGATGTCCTGCGCTATCATCTCACCAGCAAGAATGCACACGGACACCAGGATCCTTCTGCAGCACAGCATTTATTGCATCTTGAAGAGGAAGACCACGAGGCCCCGCGAGCGACTCCCTATATAGTCCCCAAGACTGTGTGTCCACGTCTAATTGGTTGCTTACTCATGATCTCACTGTTACGCCCCGGGGCGGGCAAAGACTTGGCGTGAAACCCATTTGCACCTGTGCACATTGGTTGTTTACCCGAAATACACAGGCGGTGGCCAGTGNTAGCCAGCGCCATCTTGTAATGGCGTTATGTGGCTTCCCACAGAAGGAGTTATTAAATTAAATCTGTGTAGTTAAAGTGAGAATGGCTTCCATAGGTTGACATGTTTGAATGATGGGTTCCCAGTAGGTCAAACTGTGTAGAAGGATTAAGTAGACATAGCATTGTTAGAAGAAATATGTCGCTGTGAGTAGGATTTGAGGATAGAAAACCCCACAGCACTTCACTTCTCTGTCTCTCTGTCTCTGTCTCTGTCTCTGTCTCTCTCTCTCTGTCTCTCTCTGTCTCTCTCTCTCTCTCTCTCTCTCTCTCTCTCTCTCTCTCTCTCTCTCTCTGCCTTATCCCTGTGAATCAAATAAAATCTCTCAACTACTTTTCAAATGCCATCCATGTCCCTAACTGAAGGTGTGTGACCCATAATGATAGTTATGAACTCTAACACCCTCTGGACCAATGAACCCCAAATGAAATAATTTCATTTATAAGTTGCTTGATCATGCTGTCTCCACACAGCAATAGAAAAGTATAAAACACAGAAGTTGTTTCCAGAAGTTGGGTATTGCTGTGACAGGCTAGATCATGCTGGATTTTGTTTTGTTCTTTTGTTGTTCTCTTTTGGTGGCATTAAGAATTTAGTACTTTGAATTAGAAATATGGCTAAACCTTGCAAGCAGGGATTAATGCACCATCCTAGTACTTGCTTAAAGCAATGTGGACTGTGAAGGCCCAGCTCAAGAGGTATCAAAGACAATGTATTAGTAACTGGATTAGAGTCATTCATGTCATATTTTGGCCAAGATTGTGGCATTTCCTTGTTAGATTTTGCTTGAGACTAATCTGTAAAGTTTTGGACTAATTCATTGGCAGAGGAGATGTAAAGACAGCCTAATATGACTATGGCATGTGGTTCTTAGTGTTCACATTTTTGCAGGTCTATAATGAAAAGGGCAATCAGGGAAAAAAACAAATACAAAGTGCACAGTTTGAGGAGAAAATGAGAAACAGGAAATGCAATGCCATATTAAAGACTTGTATGCAAAGAGATGAGAAGTTCAAGGAAAGGTATGATGCTAAATAAAATAAAAGGAAAAATGTACTCATGGCAAGACCCCAACCAGCTTAAATCCCAACTCATAGAGATGTATAAGGAATCTTTTGCTCTTACAGCAAAGAAAATTGTATTCAACAACAAAACAACAAAACATCAACAAATGACAGCTCAGACAAATATAATTCAAGTGTAGCCCAATCAGGTGGGCAAACTCAGCATCATAGTCCACTTGGTTTTGGCCGTACAGTAATGAAGGATCCTGGAGTAAAAGGTTGTAGAATCTTCAACTAGAGTTAATGAAACATTCTGAGACTATACATGTGGTAGGAGAGTCCCTGTATAGGGTCCTAAGAGGATATTGTGAAGATGAAGCCTTGATTATGTTGGAGACCACAATATGGGGGAAATGTCAGAGCCATAGAATCTTTGCCAGGAAGTGCTACATACAGGAAGTGAAACCCAACTAAAAGAGGGAAATTTGTTACAGTCAGCAAAGCTGGAAGGACCATGCTACCTAAACCCTTTGAAATCAGCCATGTAGTTGCAAGCTTTGGAGTTTGCTGGGTTTTAACTTGCTTTGGTTCAAGATTTCCTCACTACGCCATCTTTCTTTCTTTCTTTTTTTTTTTTTTTGAAATTACAATGGATATTCTATGTCATTATATGTTGAAAGTACACAATTTGATTTTGTTTTGTTTTGTTTTACAAGGGATTTCAATTAAGAAATTGTCTTGAGTCTCAAAAGAACTTTGAACATTTAAACAGTGTTGAAACAATGAAAGATTGTGGGGAATGTTGAAGTTGAACTAAATGCATTTTGTATTGAGATATAGGCAAAAACTTATGGAGGCTAGGGAGTAGAATGTAATATTTTAAATGAGGATGTACTCCCCCTCCATAGTTTTAGATGCTTGAATGTTCACTTCAAAGTTGGGTGAATTATTTGGGAATGGTTATGAGGTATGGACTTGCTAGAGGAGGTATGTCACTGGGGTTTAGACTTCTTGGTTTTAAAGTCCCACACAATCCCATTGACTCTTTCTGCCTCATGACTAATGATGAAATGTAAAATTAGGTGCTTCCCTAACACCCTATCTCCCTGCTGCCATGTTTCCCTCCATGATGGCCATGGAGAACCATGAGCCACTAATTAAATGTTTTCTGTTATAAGTTGCCTTGATTATGGTGCCTACTCACAGGAATTGAACAGTAACTAAAATAACATCGTAGTAAAAGCTGACAGCAGATTATGAATCCAAAATAAAAATTCTATTCAAGTAGTTTAAATTGTGTGTGTGTGTGTGTGTGTGTGTGTGTGTGTGTGTGGTGCATTTGTGTTGTATGTGTTCAAGATTATTGTGTAATTGTTTCCCTATAAAAATACAAGGCCATTTCTGCATTATTCCTTACTTCATTCCAAATTGACCTGTGTCTTAGTCAGGGTTTCTATTCCTGCACAAACATCATGACCAAGAAGCAAGTTGGGGAGGAAAGGGTTTATTTGGCTTACATTTCCATACTGCTTTTGATCACCAAAGAAGTCAGAACTGGAACACAAGCAGGTCAGGGAGCAGGAGCTGATGCAGAAGCCATGGAGGGATGTTCTTTACTGGCTTTCTTTTCCTGCTCTCTTTAGAATCCAAGACTACCAGCCCAGAGATGGTCCCACCCACAAGGGACCTCTCCCCTTGATCACTAATTAAGGAAATGCCCCACAGCTAGATCTCATGGGGGCATTTCCCCAACTAAAGCTCCTTTCTCTGTGATAACTCCAGCTGTGTCAAGTTGACACAAATCTAGCCAGTACAACCTGCCAATTAAACTATTCAATTGTGTTAGCTAATTGTTTTTATGTGAATGAATAATAAAATGTCTATTGAAAGGGCAAACATTTTGTTACAGCTCAGATAAAGTCATTTGCACAGAAATATAATAACAATACTTCTTGATGCTTGCATTTCAAAGAGATGAGAGAGATGATTACCAAACCCTTACTTAAGTAAAACACTGAGTAATAAGAATAGTAGGATATTTATTTAAACTTCAGAAAAACCTATAGATAATATGAGCCAATGCACAGAGAGGAGAAATTAATTCTATTGTTCCTTGGAACAAGAAGGAGAACAAAATAACAACTTAGAAAGTCTTTTACATAAATATGAAACAAGAGTCAAAAGTTTCTCAGCACACAGAAATGGAAAACCTTTAAGGTGATGCACAAATGCTAATTAAATAACCACAAGTTGTATGTTATAGGAATGTTTTCACTTAGAAATGTTTAAATTTGCCTTTACAAGTCAAACTTTTATCCAACCTATAACAAACTTAATTAGGTGTTTTAAGATCATTTATGACTACATATTCATTCTGCTTACACACTCTGTTCAGAATTAACTTCTAAGAAAAATGCTATAATCAGTCTTACTAAGCTTTGGATTTCCAATGTAATTAACTCCTACAAATTCAACTAAATACATAAAAGGTTCCTACTTCCTTTTCACTGCTATATTTTTGTGCTGCTCATTATATAAAGAAGATGCAGTGACTTGATATGCAGGGTAGGAGGCATGTAGTAGCAGGAGGTGATAACTAGAGGGGGGGGCCTCCTCTTCTCAAAAGAGAAGGGGAAGGTGGAATGAGGGGAAGACCTGAGTGAAGAGGTACTGGGGGTGGGGAGGAAGAGCTGATAGTTGGTTATAAAGTGAATAAATAAATATTTTTTAAAAGATGGCCTTTGTTTAAGTCTATTGCTTTTTCTCAGATTAGATATCTTAAAGATTAGAACAGTAGAGGCCAAACACTTCTGAATAAATCAATCACACTTTGGCAAAAGAATCAGGAGTTACTTTTCTTCTTTGATTGTAGCATCACCACAGAATATCTGATTATTATACTGTACTCGATAAACATGTGTAAGTATTACTTGTTAATTAAATTGAAAATGGTAGAGAGATATCAATAGAACAGAGAAAAGATTAAAAACAAATTTTTATGTAAATGTGCTTAAAGGGGAATCTAATTTTCTACTAGCAGTGGTAAAAGACTTGTGCTTTAAAATGTATACATGACTGCACCAGTCAGTCCAAATATGTAGTGTTTGCCTCCTCAGTAAAACACTTGTTTTCACCATTTGTTGAGAAATGTCTGGAGAGAATTAACCAAAAGGGGTAATACTAACCCTCAAAATGAGCACCATCTTTCAATTGGCCAGCCACATAGGAAAAAAAATTAGTAAAGATAGATCCTTCCTGATTTCAGATCTTCTTCCTTAATGAGTATTATTGGTTTAGAGACCTCCAGTAAGTAGACATGGCCCCCAGTTGAGGCAGGGGGCCACCCACCCATCTTTAAAATCTTAACCCAGAATTGTTCCTGTCTAAAGGAAATGCAGGGACAAAAATGGAGCAGAGACTGAAAGAAAGGCTACCCAGTGACTGGCCTAACTTGAGACCCATCCTACATATGCACACCAAATCCTGGCACTTTTAGTGAGGCATATTGTGCATGCAGACAGGAGCCTGCCATGGCTGTCCTCTGAGAGGCTCTACAAGCACTGACTGAGACAAATGCAGATATTCACAGTCAACCATTAAATTAAGGTTGGGAACCCCTATGGAAGAGTTAGAGGAAAGACTGAAGGAGTTGAAGGGGATTGCACCACCATAGGAAGAACATCAATATCAACTAACCAAGACCCCTCAGAGCTCCCAGAGACTAAGCCAAAAACCAAGAGGCATACATGGGCTGGTTCATGGTCCCGGGCACATGTGTAGCAGAGGCCTTGTATAGACTCAGTGGAAGAGCATCAGCTTAATCCTGTGGAAAGGTGATGCCCCAGGAAAGAGGGAAGTTGGTGGGGGTGAGGTACAGGTGGGTGGGCAGGTGGGGGAGCACCCTCTCTGAGGTGGAGGGCAGGGGGATGGGGTGAAGAACTCAGGAAGGGGGGACCAGGAAGAGGGGCAACTTTTGGAATATAAATAAATAAAATAATCTACTAAAGATTTTTCAAATGAAAAATGAGAATTAGTAGTAGTTTCCCCATCCTACACTTATATGAGACTCTAGGTTCTTGGGCCTTTCACTGGGGACTGAAGACCTGTGTCTCTTCAGTAATCCTTCAGACCCTTGGTTTCAGATTGGGAATGCTGAGGCTTACTGCCGATTGATGGAGCGGCTACGAGATTTTCTGACTTTCCACATTGAGAATAGACTGTTGAACTAACCATCAAATCCTGTGTAAGACAAGGCAATAAATCATTTTTTGTAATGTATATAAACATATTCATTCAACTGGTTCTATGAATTTAGATCACTCTTTCTGGAACTGCTATTTTTTGCCTGCTTTGTCTGAAAAGACCACTATTGCTCTTCCTCATTCACATCTTGTGTTCCTGCATTTTTCTCTCCATCCAATAGCCAAACTAATTCTTTAACTCTGTGATAATTCAGAAAACATTTCTCTGTTACCTAAACCTCCATGACGTACCATTTCAACAAAATGTATGTCAAAGTCTTGCACTATCTCCTTTTTCATATCTTGATCTCTTTCCTTAGCTATTGACACAAACATCTATCACTTTACTATTTGAAAACGATTCTAAAATACTTCACTGAAATATAATTTGTAAATCATTTTTATAATGTAATAGATACAATTCCTTATTTTCATGAGATTCATGGCATTGCAAAAACATTACCACTTTCTCATTTAAGGTGATTTTAGTTCCTCCAATGGTATTAGTGGAACCACTCAGCATTCTGTCCTCTCTTCCCGGCCTTCTTTCCCTCAGGAACTAGTCACCATTAGCATCCTATTGCAGTCACTACATAAAAATAGAATGTTACAGGATGTTGCTCATTTTGGCTATTTTGTTCATTTAGCATATTTTAGGGGCTTATCTAAGTTGTGATAGATAACAGCATTTCAACACTTTTTTATTAGTAATTTGATTTCAGCATTTGATTACCCATCAGTGACTTTCAACTTTGCATTTCAAGAGCATGAGCCTGTTTGTATAGATGCCACTGAATGTCGATGGAATATAGGGTAGGAACAGAAATTATATGTAAATTATTTACCAGAAAGCATTTTGTTAACTACATCTTTACCTTCTGGATGTGTTTTAATAAATATGTGACTATGGTATTTTTATCTATTTCATTATCATTTCTACTATAAACCTGGTATTAAGGGTGGAGTTTGCAGATCCCTAGAACCATGGATCTGCTTTCTATATCTTCCTCTTAGGGTAGTATACAATACTTACTATTAACATTTTAAATATAGACACCTGGGACTGATTTTTGCCACCATATTTTTAGTCTCTTCAAGGCACAGTTCAGTAAACTGTCCATCCTGCATATAAACTTGTGTGTGCAACCATTACTTCAATGTTCTGAGAGGCTTTTGTCACACCAAGATCCTTACAGATTCACTAATCTTGGCTTCCACAATATATTACTCAAGGTTTGTGTCTCTAACATTGAAGGAAAAAGCTGTTTAAATCTGGATAACCTCATCTGGTTTGCTTAATGATATATTCCTAATCATATTAAAGACAGAAAAATCAGATATATATTGTATACTTTCTATGCTTTCATAGTCACCTTTGTCCCCTGTATAGTCATGTAATAATATGTAAATCTCTATCCTATGTAGAAGAATTTTCCCATGTAGAGATGGAAGACATATATATATATATATATATATATATATATATATATATATATATGGGATATAAATAGATCTTTCCCATACAGAGTTGGAAGATCTATATATATGGAATCTCTCTAAGTATACTGCCTCTTAGAAACTATAAGTTCTCATAAGCAGAAGAGAAAAAAAATAATGGATAATGTTTTAGAGAAGAACAACAAGAATACTTGGCAACACAAACTAATGTGACAAGTTTCAAGGTTACCATTCAATAGATACTGTTGAGGTTAAAGACTTATATGATGGGAGTGAGATGCCAATGTCTGAAGCCCTATTCTGTTGCTTTCTGCTTTAAACCATTGGGTTCTCAAGTTAACTGCTTTCTCTAGCTTTTTCATGTAGAAAATAAGAATGGTGATTATGTCTATCTCAGAGTTATTCTGAGGTCACATGCATTGAATAATGTTAAGCATGGATGACAGAATTTGGCTCCTAAAAAGTAATCATTATCACTATCATTTTTACTACCAGTATGATTTTTGACATAGACAACTCTTGTTTTTCTTTTTCTATTTTACAGTACTGTGCAAATTAAAATTTTTTCCAGCCATGTCATGCAGAAAAGAAAAAAAAAGAAATCATATAATATTTTACATCAAACAACTGACAGCTCAATTGAAATGAACATTTTAAGTAAAACATTTTAAATAAATAATACAATAATTATATTCATATTTAGTGAGAGATAATACAACATGGTAATTAAGAATTCAGAATACATGACCTCAAACAACCATTAAATTGCTTACTACTAGCTTTAAGGTTTTGTCCAAGATGTTTAACTTCTGTATGCCCTAGTTTTTATAAAATGGAGATTGTGATAGCACATTGTTCATTAGGTTATTGTGAAAATTAATCAAGTTTATACCTTTAATACCCTCAATTTTATTCCGTGCCCCTCATAAACACTGACTATATTTCAGCTGTTGCTAAAGGGCATTGTAACCAAGTAGTATACATGGGAACCTGCAGGAAATTACATTGGCACAAACCAAGTCATTGCCATTTTCCCTTTGTCATGCCTCTAGTAGAAAGGTTTGCATTGCAATAAATTATAACTCATTTATTTCTATATGCCAATACCTGGACAGTTGCTAGATTGAAATATACAGTAGCACCTAGAAAATTTGAAATAATTATTATACCATGAGAAAAACTGAAGAGGAGGAAAATAGATATAAATCACAGTTAAGCTAATGATTAGCACACTTCTGTCTCAGAGTTTAGTCTTTCTCTCTTTTATGTTTCTTCTAACAAATACAACTTTCCATTTCTCTGTTTTTATGAGCTCTTCAAGTTTGGAATCTAATAAAGTAGCAGAAAGTTTCGGAGGTTTTTATTTTACTCATTAGGAAGTCATATGACCCAAATGAAGAAACCCTAATGTGTAAGTCTCCCAACATTTCATTTCATACATACAATACTATTTGTATGAATGGTCTAAATTGGTATAACAATAGTTTTTGGCAGCCTCATAAATAATTACAAGCTATTAACAAATATCTTCATGTAAATACAGTAGTTTCTATTTATAAAAATTTAAATGTAGTGTCAAAGTTTTTAGGAGTTGGATTATCCAATAGAGAGAAATTGAATTAGAACAAATGATTTTATAATAAGCGGGGCCAACAGCTGCAAGAGTAATGACAGCAAGTTGGGCTAACTTGATTTTTATAGGATGCAATCAAAATTGACTATGGATTATTAAACCATTTATGTAAATTACATTTTTAAAATATATAATGTTATTATCAAGTCAGAAACTTGACAGTTGTATAGAAAATGTAGAAATTTCAACCCAAAGGCAGTACTAATCTCATTCTGAACTTTCCTTCCCTAATGTTGAGCAATATTTTAATTCTAATTCATGGATATTTCTAGTAAGATATTTTAGTTAATGCCAAAATATATCATTAAGAAAATTATATTACTTGTTTCTCATAAAGAATGACTATGACTATAAGAATACATCAAAAATAAATACAATGTCCAAATTTCAAGCCCCTTTACACAATTCAGATATTTTTAAGAGTTAAGGTAACCTGAAAAAATTACAGTTTAATCATGGTAATGACCATAGTCTTCAAACAATACCATGGATCCTGTTGTTTATGTAACAAATCAAAGAACATAAAAAAAAATGTACTGTCCTGTATTTTGTAATGATTCCTTCTGTTACCCAAAAAATTTCATAAAGTACAAACAAGTGGTTGTCATAGTCAGGGTTTTTATTCCTGCACAAACATCATGACCAAGAAGCAGTTGGGGAGGAAAGGGTTTATTTGGCTTAAACTTCCACATTGCTATTCATCACTGAAGGAAGTCAGGGCTGGAACTGAAGCAGGTCAGAAAGCAGGAGATGATGCAGAAGCCATGGAGGGATGTTCTTTACTGGCTTGCTTCCCCTGGCTTGCTCAGCCTCCTCTCTTATAGAACCCAAGACTACCAGCCCAGAGATGGCACCACCCACAAGGGGTCCTGCCCCCTTGATCACTAATTGAGAAAATGCCTTACAGCTGGATATCATGGGGGCATTTCCCCAACTGAAGCTCCTTTCTCTGTGATAACTCCAGCTGTGTCAAGTTGACACAAAACTAGCCAGTACAGTGGTCTAACAGCTCCACAATAGAAAAACACAGAACTAAAACAAATAAAACCATACTATTAATGAAAAACTGATACCCGTTGAAATACTGATATACTTTTGTAGCTTCCTTGATCTCATTTCAGTTGAGTATGGATACTATTATCCTCTTTGCCTGGAAAAAATGTGTTTAATTCTATAAAACCTAATTCAGTTACTACCAATAGTATAATGCAAGGTAGAAATTTGTAATACAAAATGAAAATTGATCAAGGCTATAAAACAGCAGAGAAGATATTGTTTTAATCTAAACACAAAGAAAGTCAACCAAGTCCATGTATTATCTTCTGTGTTTCTCCCCTAAAAAATAATACTTGTCATAAAATCTTCCATGATATTTCCAACTGAGAGGACTGAGCTGGGCTGACTCCATGACTAGCCAAACTAGGAGTTCAGGAGACTAGGCCTAAGATTCTGTTTCCCAGAACTGAGCAAGTCTGTCCAAGTCAATTTCTGGACAAAACACATCTTGTGGGCAGCCAATCAGTAGCTGCCTCACCATCTAGCCTGATGCAAAAATAGTCAGAGTGAGTCAGCCACAGATTCCAGAACCATCTCCCTAGGCAACAATTCTGGAAAACCACAATGCCCTAGCCAACCCTAGAGACACCCATATCTCTAGAGATAGAGCCAAACCTATTAAAATATAGGACAACTACCTTTCCCTGCATTTCCCTAATCTGCTTTAAATTGAGACCCCCACCATAGCCCAGGTATTCATTTTGACTAATGATAGAACCTCAAATGCTTGATTTCTGCAGAATAAATGTTCTTTGCTTCTTTTCTTTTGCAAATTATTTGAGTTTGAGGTATCATTCTTCAGCAAATCATAGACCCATACACCATAAAAGGAATATGTACTGATAAACTTTATATCTCAAAATCTATGTCTAATCAAAGTTTCAAAGACAAGGAACACATTCACTATCAGAATAAAAAGAAATGGAAAAACAAAAAGTAATACAACATATTTTTTAAGAAAAATAGTTAAAATATTTTATGAAAAAGAGCTTCATGTTACAGTAAAATTCATAGTTGTTAATCTTGGTCTCCCAGTCTGAGTAAGAGGAGGAGGACAAGGCCACCACTTCTATTCTATTTTATAGAGATTGGGATTTATTTAGAGGAATTTATCCTACCACACACTAAAACAGCTAAACAACTACTTTTTAAATTTTCTGATCATTATATGTTTGCTTTCTCCTGGAGCAATGACTCCTATAACTTTTTTCAAATTTATCACATATTTTGACCATGTTTTCCCCCCATGGACTTCTCTTGTCCCTATAACTTCTTTCCTTTCAACATTCTTCCCCTTTCCTAGTATATATACATATGCACATATATTTTATATATACATGTTCCACACTCCACATATTATAAAGTACCTAATATATTTATCTTTCTGGGTCTACTTTAATTTACTCAATATGATTATCTCCATTACATAATGACATCATTCTATTTTTTTACTGAATGAAATTTGAATGTATAAATATAAATAATTTCCCTTATTTACTTATTTGCTGATGGGTACTTAGGATGATTCTATGTCTTGACAATTGTAAATAGTGCCACAATGGATATAAAGGTATTTCTGGCCAGGCAGTGGTGGGGCACGCCTTTAATCCCAGCACTTGGGAGGCAGAGGCAGGAGGATTTCTGAGTTCAAGGCCAGCCTGGTCTACAAAGTGAGTTCCAAGACAGCCAGGGCTACACAGAGAAACCCTGTCTTGAAAAAAAAAACAAAAAATGTATTTCTGTACAATACTGACTTAAATGAATAATTTTTCTTATTAAGAAGGCTTATATTTGAGTTTAGAGACAGAATGGCATGATTTAATATATATATATATATATATATATATATATATATATATATATAGAGAGAGAGAGAGAGAGAGTTTTTGAAGTTAACTGCTTGATTTTCATGATCTTACCAATTCATTTTCATATGGATATTCACATATATACATATACTATAAAGTGTAGTCAGTCACTTCAGAGAACTTTGGCATCATATGTATTTGAGGCATCATATGCATAATAATGTAACATGTATACAAAGGAAGCTGGGGAATGTTATATACTGGTGATGATTCCATTGACATTGTTATAAAAAAGTATTTGTTAAGTGACAGGAATTTAAAGTCAAGCCTTAAATACATAGAATTGGTCTGTCAGATACAGTGGGCAAAACAGCATCAGAAGCTATATAAGAGAGAGAGCTGGAAAGAACCCAGATGTCCCTCAGTAGAGGGATGAATACAGAAAATGTGGTACATTTACACAATGGAGTACTACTCAGCTATTAAAAACAATGAATTTATGAAATTCTTGGGCAAATGGATGTATCTGGAGGATATCATCCTTAATGAGGTAACCCAATCACAAAAGAAGTCACTTGATATGCACTCACTGATAGGTGGATATTAGCCCAGAAACCTAGAATACCCAAGATACAATTTGCAAAACACAAGAAAACCAAGAAGAAGGAAGACCAGTGTGTAGATATTTCATTCCTCCTTAGGATAGGGTACAAAATACCCATGAAAGGAGTTACAGAGACATAGTTTGGAGCTAAGATGAAAGGATGGACTCTCCAGAGACTACCCGACCCAGGGATCCATTCCATCATCAGCCACCAAACCCAGATACTAATGCACATGCCAGCAAGATTCTGCTGAAGGGACCCTGATATAGTGGCCCCTTGTGAGGCTATGCCAGTGCCTGACAAACACAGAAGTGGATGCTCACAGTCAGCTATTGGATGGAACACAGGGTCCCCAATGGAGGAGCTAGAGAAAGTACCCAAGGAGCTGAAGGGGTCTGCAACCCTGTAGGTGGAACAACAATATGAAGTAACCAGTACCCCCTGAGCTCCTGTCTCTAGCTGCATATGTAGCAGAAGATGGCCTAATTGGCCATCAATGGGAAGAGAGGCCCCTTGGTCTTGCAAACTTTATATGCCTCAGTACAGGGGAATGCCAGGGCCAAGAAGTGGGAGTGGGTGGGTAGAGGATCAGGGGCACGGGGAGGGTATAAGGAACTTTCGGGATAGCATTTGAAATATAAAAAAAGAAAATATCTAATAAAAATAAAGTAAAAAAAAAGAAAAAAAGAGAGGAAGCATATCATATTTATCTCAGAATTATCAGTAAATTCTGTTACAGAGTATTTGTTTCTAGTTAGAGTGTGGCTCAGCCCTTGACACACACCTTTAATTCCTCTGCTTGGAATATGGATATGCTCTTTTACTCATTTTTAATCCCAAACAATTAAGGTAAAGTCAGTTTTTAGAAGGATTGACCCATGTTTAAAGATGATGTCTAATTGAGTGGCAGAAAATGTGACACAGAAAGACGACAAAATATGATATGCCCAACTCCCATGAGGAGAGAAGAGAGAAATTGTTTTAGGGAGATAGTACAGGAAGAAGAGAGCACAGTACAGGTATACAGTAGAATTTGTGAAGAGCAGTTGAATAGGGTTAAGTAGAGTCAAGCATAACAGAGAAGGAGAAGAAGGCACTTTTACCAGGAGAATTTTACAGAGACAGGTTGAAGAGAGAAGAAACTATACACACATAAAAGCAGAATGAGCAAAAAAAGAATGAGAAAGAGTCAGAATATGGGGAATCGTTGCTAAAGTTAAGTTTGAGGCCAAGCAGAGCAACTCAGAGGCTGAGAAAAACATCAGACTGAATGAGTTAGCTGGGAAAGGAATTAGAGCCAAAGCAGCTGAGTTGAAACAACCAGCCAGAGAACAAGAAAGCGTGAGCTTATTCAGCCAGTTTCAGCGGCTGAAAATATTCTAGGACTAGGTTAGATTAAATGGAAGATAGAGGCCTAGGTTAGCACATGGATGCAGTAAGCCTCACAGAGAACAATTACAGCAAGAAAATAAAAAATTATTTTACAGAATTCCATGTCAATATATAGAGAAAGTATGTCTCAAATATGTATGTTGTGCACTTAAGTGAAGGAAGAAAGTATTCTACACAGGGGGGACAGCGGTTTATTTGTTACACCTGACATAGAGTGGTACAATAGAATGGGAGATTCTGTTTAACATAATACTAGGTGACATTTGATGTTGTCTACTAAATCTTCATTTCATTGATCTAAAAAAACATGGTCTCTAGTCTTCATACAGATAAGTTTAGTTTGTTTCAGAATGATACATGGATCAGTTCTCATATACACACTTCTAGAGGAATGAGCTAAAATTCTCCATTTCCTCTGAGATAGTTTTTGTTGTTGTTTTTACTTTTTTTATTATTGTCAATTCTATTCTACCAAATAATAACTATGCTTTATACTTTATACTTTGTGAGATGAGTTTTAGTAAAGAATGAAGTACAGGGCCAAGAAAATATTTTAGATGGTTTGGGGCAAGCTCTAAAGAAAACACAATAATATCATGAAGATTTATATTTTAAATATCCCAGGTCCAGGTTGCATGAAGCTCTGATCTTTAGATAACCCCTTAAAGAATGTTCTAAATGACAGCACTTGCAAATGCTAGTGTACCCAGAACCCCAGAACAGAAATCTTTCTTCATGTTAACTTCTTAATAAGAAACCAAAGAGGAACAAAGACAGACTGTAAGTTGGTGATATATCTTTGCCAGGCAGTAATAAAATCTAGATTCCCACGAATCCCAATGACATTAAGAAAACATAACTTAGAGTAATAATTCAAGTATGTTGTTTTGTATTTTGCTCTTGTGTACATTTTTGCTATGCCTTTGTCCCGGGGCCAGGAGTGCTACAAGCTTTACGTGTAGATAGGAGTGTGATGATCACTTTAAGTACTTGAGGTGACTTATAAACTGCTTGGCATGAATTACCTTTTGAAGGTCAAAAAAACCCCTAAAATTAGATTCCATTTATTTTAATTAGGATGAGAAAAATTAGGAGCAGGCCTGGGTAGGGATAATCCCTTCCCATTAACTATAAGGAACAGCTGCTAAAAACAGCAGGTGTGTTATGGCTGCTCTCTGAAATGAACATAGGTCAAACATAGTCTGTTTTCTGTTCAGGAATTTAGAGTGGCATATGCTGCACTAGTTTCTCCTTCACAGCAGGGTATAATTTATCCATTCAGTGACACACAGGCTTCTTTCTCCCATATAGGTCTTAGTCATCAATCTCAAAATTATGTGAGTGGCTGGTCACAATGGAGTTAAAATAAGAAGGTATGGTGACTTAGAATAAATTCAGCACCATGAATTACTGAACTTAATTGCCTGTCTGATGTTGAGCAAAATATACTATCTATGTATGAAAGTTTTCATCTCGAACTCTGTGAATTTATAACAACATACCAGTCATGACACTGTGCATTAGTTACAGTCTCAATAATAGATAATATGTTGTACAAATCAGCAGTCCTTGAGTTCATTTTGACATACATACAAAGATATATTGCTTGTATAAGACTGAGTATACACTCAAATAGGTTTTATGAAAGATAAAAATCTAGATATTTGAGTTGAAAATTAATTTGTATAACTTTCTTAAACTTATATTCCTGGTCAAAGCATGGCAGGAGAAGGAAGAAAAAAATAAAAGAAGGTTTTTCTAGTTTGCTTTCTACTGATTAATAAACATTAGCATCAAAAGCATCTTTGGGAGGAAATGGCACCTTTTCTCTTATATCTTATAATCCATCATGAAGGAAGTCAGGGCAGGAACTCAAAGCAGGAACCTGTGACCAGGAAGTGAGGGAGAAACCATGGAAGAATGCTACTTACTGGCTTGCTCACAAGTGGAATCCTAACCTTACGTTTCTATGCATCCCAAGGATGACATTTTATATGGTTGGTTGGGCACTCACCATCAGTTATTAATTATGAAAATTCTCCTCAGACTTGACCACACGCTAATCTGATGGATGATTTTTCTCAGTTGAGGTTCTCTCTCGCCATATGACCCTAGCTTATGTCAATTTGAAAAAAGAAAAAAAAACTAACTAGTTCAGAAGGCTAGGATATAATATACAAAGACCTACCCCCGGTTATCCATATTTGCCAACTGGAGTCCATGCTCCAAAGATTTTTTAAACACTCAAATATAGCCTGTCCATCTGGGGACCAAGTGTTCAAACATATGAGCCTATGTGGGATATTTCACATTCAAAACATATCTAAATTAGAAACAGAAAATCTCTACTAGGCATGGTGTGATAGACCAATAATTCAAGTAGTTTGGAAGATTAGATGAGAGTGACACCAGTTCAGAGTTAATATGTCCTGGCCTATTTAATAAGACCTTGCTTTTTAAAAATATAAAAATAATATAACTCTCCATAAAAGAGCATATTGTTGCTAGATGTCTGCACTATTTCACTATAGAAGTCTACCAAATACTTAAAATAATGTCACGAATTTCAATGAAAGTGTTTCAAAATATAGCATAACAAAACTTGTAAGCATAATCTACATACTTTTTTTGAGACAGGGTTTCTCTGTGTAGCTCTGGCTGTCCTGGAACTCACTCTGTAGATCAGGCTGGCCTTGAACTCAGAAATCTGCCTGTCTCTGCCTTCCAAGTGCTGGGATCAAAGTCCTGTGTCATCACTGCCCAGCCATAATCTACAAACTTATCATTGCCGTAATAATAAAACCAGGTAAGAGTACAACAAGAAAGAAAACTATGTCTTTGGACATATATGTAAAAACTTCAAAACAGCATACTTGCAAGCTGAATCCAACTATACATCAAAAGATTATTTATTATGAATAAATTAGATTGATTTTAGGTAAACAAAGGCAGCTTGTTATAAATAAATTCACAAACATTCTATACTGAATAAACTGAATTAGGCACAAATACCACATAACTTTTTGAAAATTTATGTAAAAGGCATCTGATAAAAATCAAACATCCTTTCAACATAAAAATGCTGACCATATTAGGTATAGGAGTAATATATCTTACCATAATAAAGATAAAGTCTAAAGTCCCCTTAAAGCACACCCAACAGTGGTAAACTGCACCCTGTTTCCTGTACTTTATTTTCCAACTCACAATGTTGCCTGCATTCCCAGAGGCCTGCTGGCACCATGGGCAAACAAATAAGACCCCATCACAAGTTCTTACCCGTCAAATCCACTTAAAACACAAAACAGCCACAATCTACACCCATAGATTCCATCTTCTGGCCCACAACTCTGTCTAATTTCCAGTAGGACACTGAAACCAAAGATCTTGGACCATGCTGGTACAAGGAAGCCCTGAGGCAAGGTTACCACCCAAACACCAGAGGCCACAGAGGCCAAAACACCCCAAAGTAGAAACACTACTTTACCTGAAGACTACCTAGTCACCAGCACTCCAGGTCTCTCAGGGCAGAATTCAAAGAGGAATCACAAGTCAAAGGATAAAAACACACCCCAAACTACCATCCAACAAAGATAAACTCAGAAACCAGTATCTATACTTATAATAACTGCAAAACACAGATGGCTAAAGACTAGCATAAAAGTACAATCAACTAGAGCCAGGGCAATATGGTGTCACCAGAGCTCACCTATCCTATTACAGAAAGATCTAGGTATCCTAACGTAGACAAAGCACAAGAAATCAACCATAATTTCAATCTTTTGAAGATGATAAGGGGTCTTTACAGAGGAAATGAATAAGTATCTTAAAGAAATATAGAAAAATACAATCAATCAGGTGAAGGAAATAAAACTAAAATATGAAAAGGGAAATAGAAACAATAAAGAAAACACATATGTAGACAACCCTGGAAATGGAAAACCTAGGAACAAGAACAGGAAAAACAAATGCAAGCATCACCAACAGAATACAAGAGATAAAAGAGAGAATCTTAGGCCTAAAAGTTAAGATAGATGAGATTGATATGTCTCTCAATGTAAATGTTAAATCTAAAATGGTCCTGATGCAAAACATCCAGTGAATTTGGGACACTATGAAAAGACCAAACCCAAGAATAATAGGAATAAAAGAAGTACAAGATTCCCAGCTCAAAGGCCCAGAAAGTATCTTCAACAAAAATCATAGAAAAAATTTCCCTAACTTAAAGAAAGAGATGCCTATTAACTTATAAGAAGCTTATAGAACAACAAATAGAATCAAAAAAAGAAAATCATCCTGCCTCATAATCAACACACTAAATGTACAAAACAAAGAAAGAATACTATGAGCTGCAAGGGAAAAAAAGTCAAGTAACATGTAAAGATAGGCCTATTAGAGTTACATCTGACTACTGATCAGAGACTCTTTAAGTTAGACAGGCCTGGACAGATATCATATTGACCCTAAGAGAACACAAATGCCAGACAAGACTACAATGTGCAACGTAATTTTCGTTTTTTCTTTTTTCTTT
>NC_034613.1:31511755-31523246 GCF_900095145.1 Mus pahari | reverse complement strand
CCTGCCTCTGCCTCCCAAGTGCTGGGATTAAAGGCGTGTGCCACCATGCCCGGCTCTCAATGTAATTTTCAATTACTATAGATGAAAAAAGCAAGATATTCCATGATGAAAGCACATTTAAATAATATCTGTCTACAATCTAGTCCTACAAAGATACTAGAAAAAATTCCAAGCCAAAGAGGTGAACTACACCAAAGAAAACACAGGAAATAAATAAGTTCGCACCAGCAAAACTAGAAGAATGGACACACAACAACAACAGCAGCAACAACAACAACAAAATAATAGGAATAAAAAAAACTTTGGTCTTTCATATCTTTCAACATCAACAGAATTGATTCCCCAATAAAAATGCACACACTATCAAAATGGATGCAAAAACAGGATCCATCATTCTGTTCCATGCAAGAAACATCTCAATATCTAAAATAGCCATTTCCTCAGAGTAAAGAGCTGATAAAGGAGTTTTTAAGCAAATAGACCCAGGAAGCAAATTGGAGTAGCCATTCTAATATCTAATAAAATCGACTTCCAACTAAAATTAATTAAAAGAGATACAAGATTCTTCACACTCATCAAAGGAAAAATCTACCAAGATGACATCTCAGTTATCTACATCTATGTCTCAAGCACAAGGGTATCCACATTTATAAAAGAAATATTACTAAAACTTAACTCATACATTGAACTTCACACTTTAATAGTCAGACACGTCATCATCCCCATCTCACCAATGGACTGTTCATCCAATCAGAAACTAAACAGAGAAATAATGAAACTATCATGTTATGACTCAAATGCATGTAACAGATAGCTACAGAACATTTTACCTAAATGCAAAAGAATATACCTTCTTCTCAGCAATTCATGGATTCTTCTCCGAAATTGACCACATACTCAGTCACAAAGAATATCTCAACAGGTACCAGAAAATTGGAATAACCCCCTCTATCCTATCATACCGACCAATAACAGGCCCAACTTAAGACCCATGCCATGAGAGAGCCTACCACTGACACTACTAATGATATTCTGCTATACTTGCAGACAGGAGCCTATCATAACTGTTGTCTGAGAGGCTACACCCAGCAACTGGTGGAAACAGATGCAGAGATCCACAGCCAAACATTCATTGGAACTTGAGGAATCCTGTTGAAAAGGAAGAAGAAGGATTGAAGGAGCCAGTAAGATCAAAGATATCACTAGAAAACCTACAGAATCAACTAACCTGAGTCAATAGGGACTTGGGAATTGAACTGCCAACCAGAGAGCATGGGATTAGGCTCGCTGCACATGTGTAGCAATTATACAGCTGGGTCTTCAGGTGGGAATCCTAAAGTGGGAGCATGACTACATTGCCCGACTTTGAATACCTTTCATCTATCTGGGATGCCTTATCTAGCCTCAATAGAAGATATCCCTAGTCTTACTGCAACTTGGTATGACAAGGCTGGTTGATATCCATCTGAGGCCTCCTCTTTTCTGAGGAGTACAGGAGGAGGAATTGATGGAGGGATAGGAGGTAAGAGGAAGGGGCTGGAAGAAGAGGAAGGAGGGGAAGCTGAGCTAGAGATTGGGTTGTAAATCAAATAATTAGTAAACAAATGAAAAATAAACATGTTATAAAAGATATTTGGGGCTCAGCTTTCCACCACATACAACTCACTCCATCTCTTTGCATGGGCCATGTCCTTCAGAACTCCAGGGTCAGGGGAAGAGGCCAAGCTCTCTCAGTGCGCTCTGAACATCATGCCAATCACTCCTTCTGTATAGAACAAGATACCTTTGGTGAACTGAAGGTCCCAACTGGTAAGTATTATGGTGCTCAGAATGTGAGATCTACGATGAACATTAAGATTGGAGGTACAGGGCTGGTGAGATGGCTCAGCAGGTAAGAGCACCCGACTGCTCTTCCGAAGGTCCGGAGTTCAAATCCCAGCAACCACATGGTGGCTCATAGCCATCCATAACAAGATCTGACGCCCTCTTCTGGAGTGTCTGAAGACAGCTACAGTGTAGTTACATATAAAAAATAAATAAATCTTTAAAAAAAAGATTGGAGGTACAACAGAATATGTACAAATCCCAGCCATTAAAGCTTTTGGCATATTGATGGGAGCTGATGCTAATGTAAACCAAAGTTATGGGCTTGATTAAAAAATTGCTAGTGCAGTAATGAAGGCAGCAGATGAGGTAGCTGAAGGTAAACTAAATGATCACTTTCTTCTTTTGGTGTGGCATACTGGATCAGGAATCCAGACAATCATGGATGTAAATGAATTCATTAGCAACAGAACAATTGAAATGTTAGTAGGGAACTTGGCAACAAGAAGCCTGTGCACCCTAATGACCACATTAATAAAAGCCAAAGCTCCAGGGAAACCTTTCCCACAGCAATGCACATTGTCACTGAGGTGTAAGTTCACAAGGTCCTGTTGCCAGGACTATATAAGCTGCATGATGCTCCCAGTGCAAAATCCAAAGAATTTGTGCAGGTCATCAGAATCAGGTGGATTGACACCAGGAGGCTGTTCCACTCTTGGGCAGGAATTCAGTGGTTATATTCAACAAGTCCAGTATGCGTATGCGACACTGAGAATAAAAGCCATTATGCTAAAAATCTATGAGCTCAGTGCTGGAAGCACTGCTGTTGGGACAGGATTAAGTACCAGGATCTGTTTCACAGAAAAGGTGGCTACAAAAGTAGTAGCACTCACAGGTTTGCCTTTTGACACAGCCCAGAATGAGTTTGAAGCTCTGGTGGCTCGTAATGCTCTGGTGGAGTTTAATGAGCCATGAACACTCCTGCCTACAGTCTGATGAAGATAGCAAATGATATTCACTTCCTTGGTTCAGGTTTCAGAGAGCTTATCTTGCCTGAAAATGAGCCAGGGAACAGCAGCATGCCAGGAAAAGTGAACCTTACTCAGTGTGAAGCAATGACCATTGTTGCAGCCCAAGTCATGGGGAATCATGTTACTGTTACTGTTGGAGACAGAAATGGACATTTTGAACTGAATGTCTTTAAACCAAGGATTAAGAATGTGTTGCACTTGACTAGGCTGCTGGGGGGTGGATGCTTCAGGGTTGTTCACAGAGAACTGTGTGGTGGGTATCCAAGCCAACACAGAGAGGATCAACAACACAGAGAGTCTTGGATGTTGGTCACAGTTCTTAATCTGCATATAGAGTATGACAAATCATAGAAGATTGCCAAGACCACACACAAGAAAGGATTAACCTTAAAGGAAATGGCTATCAAACATAGCTATCTCAGAGTAGTTTGATGAGTGGGTAAAACCCATGGATATGGTGGGTCCAAAGTCCTTTCAATAAATTTATATTAAATAAAATTTATATTAAATAAAATAAATTTATATTAAAATAATCTTGAAATTTAATAAAAACATAATTTACAGCAAGCTTTCTCTATAAGATATAAAACCAGACAAAGACACTACAATCATTAAATACAGAGTTTAAACCTCCTGATAGAGAAATCAGGCCACAGAAACAAATAAAATGCATTCAAGGGCCCAAAGAGATAGGTAAGTCAGTAAGATGCTAACCAATCTGGCATGAAAATCTGAGTTCAATCCATAGTACCCATATCAAATTCACAGTGGTGTTTGAGGCAGGTAGATCCCTCCAGCACATTGTATAGGCAGCCTGACCTACTAAGTTAGTTCTAAGCCAAAGAAAAAAACCTGCCTCACCAAAAGTAGTGTTGTGCCAGGGAAATGTTGGTGATCCTTCAAAACACAGACAGGAGCCAATCAGATACAACTCATAGCAGGATCTTAATTCTATTCCAGCTAGTTTGGGCCCTTCTAATGTACCACCATCACACAGGATGGTTTGGGTGGTGGAGCCCCAAATGTCTGTGGGGTAAGGCTATTTTACAGTAAGCAGCAAGCAGGGAGTATGTGTGCAAGCATCTAATCCGAACAATATTGTGGCCTTTAACTTATTTGACTGGTGTTTAGAGTCATATCATAAACTTAACTCTTGTTCTCCTCTGCATTGGTGTTCTTTAGGCAGGGGGGTGGAGTGGACTTGGAAACTGGGAATGCAGCTTTGTTGGGGGAATAACCTGGAGATGCTTGTCTTGTTGAGGGTGTAACATGGAAACACTGGTCATGCTGGGGAGTAGCGTAGAGACTGGAGCTAGGCTCAGGTTTTGTTGCAGGGTATACTGGCTGGTTTTGTGTGTCAACTTGACACAGGCTGGAGTTATCACAGATAAAGGAGCTTCAGTTGAGTAGATGCCTCCATGGAATTCAGCTGTGGGGCATTTTCTCAATTAGTGATCAAGGCGGGAGGGCCCCTTTTGTGTAATACCACCCTTGGGCTGCTAGTCTTGGGTTCTATAAGAAAGAAAGCTGAGCAAGTCAGGGGAAGCAATCCAATAAGTAATCCCTGGCCTCTGCATCAGCTCCTGCTTTCTGACCTGCTTGACTGAGTTCCAGTCCTGACTTCCTTTGGTGATGAATAGCAATGTGGATGTGTAAGCTGAATAAACCCTTTCCTCCCCTACTTGCTTCTTAGTCATGATGTTTGTGCAGGAATAGAAACCATGACTAAGACAGGGGGCAACTTGGAAACTAATGCTAGGTGCCAGCCTGTTAGTTTACCTGAGTTCAAACTCAGGTCAGGTGTTGTGGATAGCCCTGGGGCTAATTATATTTGATGCTAATTCCTTTCTCCTGTGAGGGGCTGCAAACAAGGAATGAGTCAGCACTCAGGTGATTTCCTGTAAACTTGCTCCCCACCATAATTTGTAAAATAAAGGAGAGCTGTTGATTGGGCAGATAATGGGAAGGTGGAACAGAAGGTGGGAAGAGAGAAGAAGGAGAAAATGGGAGACAGAGAGGATGCAGAGGAGAAGGAAGAAGAAAATCGGAGCAGAAGCACCTGGCCTGGAGAAACCACAAGTTATAAGGGGTCTCGTAGATGGAGAAGATGGTAGTGTAGTGGTAGATTTGTCCAATCTAGGCACACAGCATGTATTCATATTAACTGAGTTGTGTTTTCATTGCCTGGGCTTATTTGGGTTGGAGATTTACCTCAATAGTCAGGTTCTCTAAAAATGGAGTCTGAATTTAAAAGCTTTGGCATCTCAGTAGTGGTCAGCACCTGAGAAATGACTTTATATGTGGGCTCCCAAGCCAGATGAAGAGTTATGTATAATTCTGCTAGTACTCAGGACAGCTCTCAGAGAGCACAGCAGGAGTGGATCACTCCCTAAGCAAATCAGGCTTGGACCTACTAGAGTCCTTTGAGACAAAGGCCATGTCACTATAAAGCTGGATAGCCTTTTGTTTTCCCACCAGAGAATTGGGTTCTCAGAAATTATGTGACCTGAAGTCTGCTAATATAGCTGATATGATTTCAAAGTCCTTGCCCAGGCTAAAGCTCTTCGTTTCTTGTCCTCTTCCCTCCCCTTCCTTCTGAGCAGTGAACAAGTTATCTTCTGACTCAATCTCCCAGGCCATTTATACCTGCAATACTCACTGCTACCTCAGACCCTGCTCACGATATCCTCCACATCCTGAGATCACCAGTGTACAATGGCCAATCAGGAGGGGAACTATATCTGGCACTGAAACAGGGACCCTCTAGGACTTTCATGAGAGAGTGAGTGCTCCCCTCTGAGGGCCACTGGCGTCTTGCCTTGCCATCTAGATCTAAGGATCAGCTTGTTCTTCCTTTCTCCTTTACCATTGATTTGAGAGGCATTGAGGGACTGATTACTGTGAAAGGGTAAATGATGTCTTTCTCCCATAATTGTTGGATATGCCCAGGCAATTATACAAGATCAGAGACACCTTCAAACGTGCCCATAATGGAAAACACACCTTGGCTTTCCCTGTTTATGATCAATCCACTTGTTCTCAGCCCCTAGCCTTACCAGATTATCCCTACCAGGCCAATGAATTAAAATTGCTTAGTCAAATGGTATGAGGTATTCATTCCCCTTGGGCCAAATCCGTTGTCCTGAGCCTTTGTGCCTCCCTTAATATACCACAGGACTGGTGAGACATCTCTTCATCCTCTTTGCCTAGACCCCTTTTCCTTCAGTGGGAGGCTTTATATAGGAATGATTGTCTCCAACAGATCAGGAAAAAAATCAAAGTTAAAACCAATAAAATATACCTTGGAGGTTTGTGCTCCATAGGAGCAGGACAGGTACCCAACCTCCAGGGTAGTTTGCTCAAGTACTTCTGTGTGTTCTTTTATTCCTCTGGCAGAAAACCAAGAAAACCCTCTCTGACATTGATCTTAGAACAAAAATAAGCCTAGTATGCAAAATCCCTGATGATATGGCTAGAGAAATCTTCCTTAAAAGCATAATTTGGGAGGGCATGACCTCAGAACACCAATTGGCATGTCAGGGTTTGAAAAATGAAGGAAGATCAAATTGTGGATACCCATGTGAGGAGATACAGAGAAAAAAAATTCGAGCAGAAAATGAAGGAAAGGCCATCCAGAGACTGTCCCACTTGGGGATCCATCCCATATACAGTTACCAAACCCAGGCACTATTTTCAATGTCAACAAGAGCTTGCCTGATATAGCTGTTTCCTGAGAGGCTCTGCTAGTGCTTACAGATACAGAAGTGGGTGCTAACAGTCATCCATGGGACTGATGCCCCAGTGTAGGGAAATTCCAGGACAGGGAAGCAGGAGTGGGTAGGTTAGTGAGCAGGGGGAGGAGGAAATGGGATAGGGGGGTTTTCAGAGGGGAAATGAGGAAAGGGGATAGCCCCCACACCCCTAGAGATAGGGTCAACCAATCTAGGTAAAGGTCACCTACCCCTCCCAGGAATTTCTCTAATCTACTTTAAATTGGTCCTGTGAGATCACCTGGACATCTCCATTTTGGTAAAGTGATACATCCCTGTATTATGGACTTCTGCAGAATAATTTTTTTGTTGTTTTTGAATACTATTTAAGTCTGAGGTATTATTTTTTGGTGAATCACAGACCCTTACAAAAGAATTCTGGGGAATGGCAGCTATTATGAGACCTATGGACCATCAACAAGAACGTGTAGATCTAGCAATCCCACTAGAGGGACCCTCTTCTTTTCTCCATATTCCTAGCCAATACTCCACTATTGGCCATAGATATTAAAGACTGTTTTTTCTCTATTCACCTACACCACAAGGATCGTCAGTGTTTGCCTTTTCAGTCCCTCAAATGAACAACAATGGGCTTGCCTCCTGATATGAATGGAGAATCTTCCCCCATGGTATGGCCAGTGCCGGAAAAGGTTTCTGCTGCCTTGAAACCACAGTTAGAAATGGGAATACATGTATATCATTATATGGATGATACCTTGTCCTTGGGAGAAAAAAATGAAAATCAAAACACTTTACCCAAAGATCTCAAAGATTTATTGGTTCCCTACTCTAGCCAAAATAATATTCAGAATATCCTCATATAAGATACACATCATCTCCTCCCTACACCTTATTGGGAATGGAAATTTCCTTAAACTCAATCTGTCCTCACAAGCCTGTTGTCATATTTCTCCAGATACTAAATCTCAATTCCATCCAGAGTTTATTGGAAAACTCGACTGCTTCCAGCCTACAAAAGTCCCACAACCTCTTTTTGACCTCCTAAAAGAATATACTCTCCCCAGTCACACACACACACACACACACACACCTCCCCCCGCCACACACACCAACACTCACTTCCAAGGCCAAACTGGCCCTTTGCAAGATTAATGAGTTGCTCCAGGCCATATTCTTGACCTGATACAGACTAGACAAACCTGTCTAGATCTTCATATTCAACTCTTTCCTTGCCCTTGTGGGGGCACAATATCAACCTTAGGGAGTTTTGGAATGGCTCTACAATCTTACTAGTAGCATTCCCAGACTTGTAACAGAGATTGATACCTTGGCCTCTATGATAAAGCTAGGAAGAAACAGGGCCTTACAAACCCTGGGCAAAGAACCAGACATCCTTGTGACCTACTTCTCTCTCAGATATTTCACAGTGACTTAAAAATCACCCCCGTTTTGCCACCAGCCTAATGGGGGTCTCTGAGAAAACCAATAATCATCACTGATGGGGTCAGGGGGACAGGTAGCTGTAGTCATGCTTTCTACCTGGAGATCAACCCCCAACTATTCATTTCCAGAAGCATGATGGCTCTCCCTCCCCCCAATTCAGGAAATTCTATGCTGTCCACATAAGGAGGAAAACAGCATTTTCAGCTTATTTTCTGACAAATGTGTATGCTCTTAACCTACTATCATGGCTCATCAGATCCTTTGTCCAGTTAGATGAAAAATCTCTCTCCCCACTATTCCTGAAGTTTTCCAATCTGGTTCAAGGGAGGGCAACTCCTGGTTTTGCCCAAAATGTTTAATCTCATACACTCCTACCTGGCCCTGTATCAGAGGGAAAACCCAGCTGAACCAAGTTGCCAGCTGCCACCACTGGTCTGTAAAATCAATCTCGGCTCTCAGAAATGGCCTATTTCAAAACTTAAATAATCGTCTCATCACTGGTATAGGTGTTCCATGGGATGAAAAGTGGAAAAGAATGGGATTCTTGGGTAAAACATATCCCAATGGTCATGCTGCATATTCTTCTGCTGATATTCATATCTCTAAACTGCTGATGCAGGCCTCCCAGTTCACACTAAACTATAAATATATTCTTGAACAGAAAACAAAACTGAAAAGAAATGCACAATCCACCCTGTCCTGGATACAATATGTTCAATATGTCACTGACCTGCTGCCCCTTACATCCCATCCCAATGCCTCTGAATCCTTCATTTGTACTTCTTTTCTGTTTCCCCTCTTAGACAATGTACTTACTAATACTACTCTGCATGTTTTCTCCTCAGACTCAGCTCACTCCTTTAAATGACCCTTATAAGTAATCTCCTTTCTAGAGGGGCCATCCACAGTCTTCTGAGTAGCAGTGATGGCATGGACCGTGGTCATGAGCCCTTCTATGATGCCAAAGTTGTCATCAATGACCGTGGCCAGAGGAGCTAAGCAGCTGGTGGTGCAGGATTCATTGCTGACAATCTTGAATGAGTTGTTCATATTTCACATGATTCACACCCATCACAAACATGAGGGCATCGGTAGAAGGGACAGAGATGATAACCCTTTTGGCCCCACCCTTCAAGTGGGCCCTGGCTTTCTCCATGGTGGTGAAGACACCAATAAACTCCATGACATACTCAGCACCAGCATAACCCCATTTGATGTTAGTGGGATCTCTCTCCTGGAAGATGGTGATGTGCTTCCAGTTAATGACAAGCTTCCCATTCTTGGTCTTGACTGTGCTGTTGAATTTGCCATGGGTGGAGTCATACTGGAACATGTAGACCTCTGGAAATCTGTGGCATGATTACTGTGGGGCTGCCCAAAACATCACTGCATCCACTGGTGATGCCAAGATTGTGGGCAAGGTCATGCCAGAGCTGAACAGGAAGCTCACTGGCATGGCCTTCCGTGTTCTTATCTCCAAAGTATCCATTGTGGATCTGACATGCCTCCTGGAGAAACCTGCCAAGTATGATGCTGTCAAGAAGGTGCTGGCCCCCCTGCCAGAGGAGAGGTGTCCGCCAAAGAGGGCTCTCACTGCCTAAGCTGGTATGGGATCCATCTTTACTCTGGGTCACACAGACTCCAGTCTTCACTGGTGAGTGTGGACTGCAGAAGTTACACAGCTTCTGGGACAGACAGAAGCAACACAACTTCTGGGACAGACCCTGTTTCAGGCTCCAGACATCCGGGCACCTTCCCCACCAGAGGAAAGAGAACTTGGGCACAACAATCAAAGAAAATGCAAACCACAAAAAGATCCTAACTCAAAACATCCAGGAAATCCAGGACACAATGAGAAGACCAAACATTTGGATAATAGGAGTAGATGAGAATGAAGATTTTCAACTTAAAGGGCCAGAAAATATCTTCAACAAAATTATAGAAGAAAATTTCCCAAACCTAAAGAAAGAGATCCTCATGAACATAAAAGAAACCTACAGAACTCCAAATAGACTGTACCAGAAATAAAATACCTGCCAACACATAATAAGCAGAACAACAAATGCACTAAATAAAGATAGAATATTAAAAGCAGCAAGGGAAAAGGGTCAAGTAACATATAAAGGCAGGCCTATTAGAATTACACCAGACTTCTCACCAGAGACTATGAATGCCAGAAGATCCTGGACAGATGTTATGCAGACCCTAAGAGAACAAAAATGCCAGCCCAGGCTACTATACCCAGCAAAACTTTCAATTACCATAGATGGAGAAACAAANGTATTCCATGACAAAACCAAATTCACACAATATCTATCCATGAATTCAGCCCTTCAAAGGATAATAAACGGAAAACATCAACACTAGGACAGAAAATACATCCTAGAATAAGCAAGAAAATAATCCTTCAACAAACCTAAAAGAAGCCAGTTGCAAGAACAGAATCCAAACTTTATCAACAAAAATAACAGGAAGCAATAACTTTTCTTTAATTTCTCTTAACATCAATGTACTCAATTCCCCAATCCATAGAAATAGTCTAATAGACTGGCTGCACAAAAAGGACCCAACATTTTGCTGGTTACAAGAAACCCACCTCAGGGAAAAAGACAGACACTACCTCAGAGTGAAAGGCTAGAAAACAAATTTCTAAGCAAATGGTCCCAAGAAACAAGCTGGAGTAGCCATTCTAATATCAAAGAAAATTGACTTCCAACCCAAAGTTATCAAAAATGACAAAGAGGGGCACTTCATACTCATCAAACTTAAAATCTACCAAGAGGAATGTTTAATTCTGAATATCTATGCTCCAAATACAAAAGCAGCCACATTCATTAAAGAAACTTTAGCAAAGTTCAAAGAACACATTGCATCTTACACAATAATAGTGGGAGACTTCATTACCCCACTCTTACCAATGGACAGATCCTGGAAACAGAACCTAAACAGAGACAAATGGACACTAACAGAAGTTATGAAACAAAAGGATTTAATAGATATCAAAAGAACATATTATCCTAAAACAAAAGGATATATATTCTTCTCAGGACCACATGGTACCTCCTCCAAAATTGACCATATAATTGGTCACAAAACAGGCCTCCACAGATACAAGACTATTGAAATTATACCATGCATCCTATCAGATCACCATGGACTAAGGCTGATCTTCAATAACAGCATAAATAATAGAAAGACAACACTCACGTGGATACTCAACAACACTCTACTCAATGATTACTTGGTCAAGGATTAAATAAAGAAAGAAATTAAAGACTTTTTAGAATTTAATGAAAATGAAGCTACAACATACCCAAACTTATGGGACACAATGAAGGCAGTCCTAAGAGGAAAACTCATAGCCCTGAGTGCCTCCAAAAAGAAACTAGGGAGAGAATGTACTAGCAACCTGACAGCACACCTAGAAGCCCTAGAACTGAAGGAAGCAAATTCACACAAGAG
>NC_034613.1:31509855-31511118 GCF_900095145.1 Mus pahari | reverse complement strand
ATTAGATGCTGAAAAAGCATTTGACAAAATTCAACACCCCTTCATGATAAAAGTCTTGGAAAGATCAGGAATTCAAGGACCCTACCAAAACATGATAAAAGCAATCTACTCCAAACCAGTAGCAAACATCAAAGTAAATGGAGAGAAACTCAAAGCAATCCCACTAAAATCAGGGACTAGACAAGGCTTCTTACATTCTCCCTACCTATTCAATATAATACTTGAAATCCTAGCCAGAGCAATTTGACAACAAAAGGAATTCAAGGGGATACAAATTTGTAAGGAAGAAATCAAAATATCATTATTTGCAAATGACATGACAGTATACATAAGTGACCCTAAAAAGTCCACCAGAGAACTCCTAAACCTGATAAACAGCTCCAGTGGAGTAGCTAGATATAAAATTAACTCAGAAAAATCAGTGGCCTTCCTCTACACCAAGGACAAACAGGATGAGAAAGAAATTAGGGAAACAACACCCTTCACAATAGGCACAAATAATATAAAATAACTTGGTGTGACACTAACTAAGGAAGTGAAAGATCTATATGATAAGAACTTCAAATGCCTAAAGAAAGAAATTAAAGAAATCTCAGAATATGGAAAGATCTCCCATGCTCATGGATAGGCAGGATTAACATAGTCAAAATGGCCATGCTGTCAAAAGCAATCTACAGATTCAATGCAATCCTCATCAAAATTCCAACTCAATTCTTCACTGAGATAGAAAGCACAATTTGCAAATACATGAGGATGAATAATAAACCTAGGATAGCAAAAACCATCTTCAAAAATAAAAGCACCTCTGGTGGAATCACCATGCCTGATCTTAAACAGTACTACAAAGCAATTGTGATAAAAAACTGCATGGTATTGGTAGAGTGAGAGAAAGGCAGATCAATGGAATAGAATTGAAAACCCAGAAATGAATGCACACACCAATTGTCACTTGATCTTTGACAAGGGAGNTAAAATCATCCAGTGGAAAAAAGAGCATTTTCAACAAATGGTGCTGGCACAACTGGAGGTTATCATGTAGAAGAATGAGAATTTTACATTTCTTATCTCCTTTTACAAAGCTCAAGTCCAAGTGGATCAAAGACCTCCACATAAAACCAGAGACACTGAAATTTATAGAGGAGAAAGTGGGGAAAAGCCTTGTAGATACGGGAACAGGGAAAAAATTCCTAAACAGAACAGCAATGGCTTGTGCTGTAAAATCAAGAATTGACAAAGGGGACCTCATAAAATTGCAAAGCTTCT
>NC_034613.1:31454281-31509578 GCF_900095145.1 Mus pahari | reverse complement strand
TTCAGGTGACAGCAGATGCTGGCAAGGATGCGGAGAAAGAGGAACACTCCTCCATTGCTGGTGGGATTGCAAGTTTGTACAACCACTTTTGAAATCAGTCTGGCGGTTCCTCAAAAAATTGGACATAGTACTACTGGCAGATCCAGCAATACCTCTTCTGGGTATATATCCAGAAGATCTTCCAACTGTTAATAAGGACACATGCTCCACTATGTTCATAGCAGCCTTATTTATAATAGCCAGAAGCTGGAAAGAACACAGATATCCCTCAACACATACAGAATAGATACAGAAAATGTGATACATTTACACAGTGAAATACTACTCAGCTATTAAAAACAATGACTTCATGAAATTTGAAGACAAATGGGTTGAACTTGAAAATATCTTGAGTGATGTAACTCAGTCACTAAAAAGCACAGAGAAGCTTATTTTTGCAATGTTCAGTGATAAATGCAGAGAATCATAACTAGTCAAATTATTGAGAATAAGTGATTATGAGTGCATAACTATTAGTGAATCATTTAGTTCAGTCTTCATGTAAGGCTCTAGGATCATCAATGAATTATACATTTGTGGGAGCAGTAACCTGAGAAAGACTAGAGAGGAAAAATCTAATGAGGAAAGTGATGTAATTATATGTAATCTAAAACATATTAAAGTGAGGATGGCGATGATCAAAGAAGTTATGAAGAACATGAAACAACACGGGGGTGCCTAAGTAGTGCTGGATAGAAGTAGAGCAAGGAATATATAATAAAACTATATTACATAGTTGAATGAAATTTTTTAAAATGCATTTAAAATATTATAAAAATAGTAAAAGATGACCATTTTACATTAAATTACTATAGATTATGCATCACATATTTTATCACAGGTTTAATGCATATACAATAAATAAATAAAATGCATATACAATTAATTAATTAAAGAATGGATTTCAGGGAAATGATTCAGTAGGTAAAAGTATTGTCCACCTAAGCCAAAATGCCTGATTTGGATTCACAGATCTCACACGAAAAACTCTATGTGGTGGCATATACCTGTAGTCCTAGCACTCCTATGGAAAGACAGGAGAATTGCAGTAGCCAAAACAAGGAGTGTACATCAACAAGGTGAAAGGTAAGAATCCACTGCCAAGAATTGATGTCTGATCTTTACATGTGCATGGTGGCACATGGAAAGAAAGGAAGAAAAGAAAAGAAAATTTCCTTGCTTTGTCCAGCTCCTGAACTGGACAAAAACTCATCTACACAACACACAACTTAGTGATACTTGGGCCCCAAGGAAATCAAGATGGAAATAAAATAAAATCCTAGAGTTAAAGAAAAATGAAAGCAAAATCTATGGGACATGAAAAAGGCACTTTTTAAATTTTTATTTTATTAGATATTTTCTTCATTTACATTTCAAATGCTCTCCCAAATGTCCCCTATACCCCCCACCCTGCTCCCCTACCCACTCACTCCCACTTCTTGGCCCTGGCTTTCCCCTGTATGGGGTGTATAAAGTTTGCAAGACCAAGGGGCCTCTATTCCCAATAACTGCCGACTAGGCCATCTTCTGCTATATATGCAGCTAGAGACACAAGCTCTGGGAGTATTGATTTGTTCGTATTGTTGTTCCACCTATAGGGTTGCAGACACCTTCAGCTCAGTGGGTAATTTCTCTAGCTCCTCCATTGGGGGCCCTGTGTTCTATCCTAGATGACTGTGGGCATCCACTTCTATATTTGCCAGGCACTGGCATAGTGTCTGCCTTTGGTGGCTGATTGTGAGATGGATTCCCAGGTAGGGTAGTCTCTGGATGGTCCATCCTTTCGTCTTAGTTCCAAACTTTGTTTCTGCAACTTCTTCCATGGGTATTTTATCCCCTATTTTGGGGAGGAATGAAGTATCCACATGTTGGTCTTCCTTCTTCTTGATTTTCTTGTTTTGGAGATTGTATTCTAGGTTTCTCGGCTAATATCTGCTTATCAGTGAGTGCATATCATGTGTGTTCTTTTGTGATTGGGTTACATCACTCAGGATGATATCCTCCATATTCATCCATTTGCTTAAGAATTTCATAAATACATTGTTTTTAATAGCTGAGTAGTACTCGATTGTGTAAATGTACCATATTTTCTGTATCCATTCCTCTGTTGAGGGACATCTGGGTTCTTTCCATCTGCAGGCTATTATAAACAGGGCATCTATGAACACAGGGCATGTGTCCTTACTAACAGTTGCAACATCTTCTGGATATATACCCAGAAGAGGTATTGCTGGATCTGCCAGTAGTACTATGTCCAGTTTTCTGAGGAACTGCCAGAGTGAATTCCAGAGTGGTTGTACAAGCTTGCAATCCCACCAGGAAAGAAGGAGTGTTCCTCTTTCTCCACATCTTTGCCAGAATATGCTGTCACCTGAATTTTTGATCCTAGACATTCTGATTGGTGTGAGGTGAAATCTCAGGGTTGTTTTGATTTGCATTTCCCTGATGATTAAGGATGTTGAACGTTTTTTCAAGTGCTTCTCAGCCATTCAGTATTCCTCAGTTGAGAATTCTTTGTCTAGCTCTGTACCCCATTTTTTAATGGGGTTATTTGAATTTCTGGAGTTGAGCTTCTTGAGCTCTTTATATATATTGGATATTAGTCCTCTATCAGATTTAGGATTGGTAAAAATCCTTTCCCAATCTGTTGGTGGCCTTTTTGTCTTGTTGACAGTATCTTTTTCCCAAAAGAAGCTTTGTAATTTTATGATGTCCCATTTGTAGATTCTTTCTCTTACAGCACGGGCCACTGCTGTTCTGTTAAGGAATTTTTCCCCTGTGCCCATATCTTCAATTCTTTTCCCCACTTTCTCCTCTATATATTTCAGTGTCTCTGGTTTAATGTGGAGTTCTTTGATCCACTTAGACTTGAGCTTTGTACAAGGAGATAAGAAAGGAACAATTCTCATTCTTCTCCCTGATAATCTCCAGTTGTGCCAGCACCATTTGTTGAACATGCTGTCTTTTTTCCACTGGATGGTTTTAGCTCCCTTGTCAAAAATCAAGTAACCATAGGTGTGTGGGTTCATTTCTGGGTCTTCATTTCTGTTCCATTGATCTGCCTGACTGTTACTGTATCAGTACCATGCAGTTTTTATCATAATTGCTCTCTAGTACAGCTTGGGGTCAGGCATGGTGATTCCCCCAGAGGTACTTTTATTGTTGAGAATAGTTTTTTCTCTCCTAGGTTTTTTATTATTCAAGATGAATTTGCAAATTGCCCTTTCTAACTCAGTGAAGAATTGAATTGTAATTTTGATGAGGATTGCATTGAATCTGTAGATTGCTTTCAGCAGGATAGCCATTTTTTCTATATTATTCCTACCAATCCATGAGCATGGGAGATATTTCCATCTTTTGAGATCTTCTTCAAGTTCTTTCTTCAGAAACTTGAAGTTCTTGTCATACAGATCTTTCACTTCCTTAGTTAGACTCACACCAAGTATTTTATATTTTTGTGACTATTGTGAAGGGTGTTATTTCCCTAAATTTTTCTCATCCTGTTTATCCTTTATGTAGAGATAGGCCACTGATTTATTTGAGTTAATTTTATATCCAGCTACTGCACTGAAGCTGTTTATCAGGTTTAGGCATTCTCTGGTGGAATTTTTAGGGTCACTTATATATACTATCATATCATCTGCAAATAGTTATATTTTGAAAGAAGGCACTTTTAAGAGAATGTATTTTTATTACAAAGTGCCTAAATCAATAATTGAGATAACTCAAATTAATAATTTAATGATAAATTTTAAGAGTTTCAGAGAATAAAATCCAGGCAAATACCCAAAGTGTAAGTGGAATGCAGTCATCAAAATTAGGGTTAAAATTGATGATATAGAAAGAAACAATATAATACAAAGAATCAATGAAAGGAAAAGTTTAAGAGAATAAACAAGATTCACAAGAACTTATCCAAGAAAACAAATTAAAGTACAAATGAAGAGGAAGATGTTGTAACAGGTACCAGTGAAATGTGTTGAGTAAGGCAAACTTTAATAATTATATTCTATGTAAATTGAAAATTCCAAAGAAATTAACAAATTTCTACATGCTTATAATATCCAATATTCAGCTAAAATGAAATAATTTAAACAGTGAAATAATAAATAACAATGTTAAAGCACTTAGGAAATATAATTAATATACTATGCTGTTCACTAACTGATTCAAATTTGAAAAATTTGGTATATGTACATAGTAGAACATTAGTAAGCTGTGAAGAAATATGATTTACAAAATTTTTAGGTAAATTGGTATAACAAGAATCAATTATACTGAGTGAAATAACTTAGGCCCAGAAAGACAAGCCATATATTCTCTCTCATATGCAGACCTTAGGTTCAAATATGTTTAACTTGAAAACCAGAATCTCAAAAGGAACCCATTGTGGGGAGTCATGTTAAAGTAGAGAGAATAATAGGTTATAGGTAAAGGGAAGACCGTAAAGTGTATACTGGAATGAAAAGGCTTAAATGCAAGGAGAGATGTGGGAGTATGGAGACAATCAGGGGGAAAAAGGTAAGGAATAACACAAAAGAAGGAGTGATAAAAAGCAATTAGAATGCACCCCAAGTTTGAAAAACTATGAAGTGATAGTAGAAAATATGCAAACTGAAAGAAGAGGAAATGCTAAGAGTTCAGGAATTCTGTGGATGAGGAAAGGTGTAGGGGATAGGGGAAAATTAGTAGGTTTACAAAAATTAACGATCTATGAAAAAGCCTATGGAAACCAACTAGTTAGTAAGATAATTTCAAAATACAACTTTTTATAAAATGTTCAACTAGAATGTTCTTACAGAGCTGCATAGTGACATTCCCAGAAGACATGAGTTATTAAATAAAAGTACAGGAGGAGACATGGGATACCTCTCAATGGTTTATTGCTCATGGACGTCCTAGGGATCTCCACAAAACACAGATTACTGTTGTTGTCCTTGTTAATGTAACTACACTGTACCACTGTATTTCTTAAGATTCCATAAATTTGGATCTAGGGTAGGGATACATAAAGAAGAAAATCACCAGAAAACTGCCTTCTTTCCAGTCATCTTTCATAATTTTAGAAGGTGTTATTCAAGGTGCTTTCAGATAAAAAATATTATGGTCCCACCCAACACTGAATCAGAATTGACATACAAGGCAAGATGTGTCTCCCAGTGCAATAGTAGCACAACTATTGTGGAATAACTAACTTCTTTCTAATTAGACTTGAGGCCTAATCCACAGGAGAGAATATCATCCCTTGTTCTATTAACGCCTGTCATAAGCCCATGGTTTTGAAATGCCATGGGTCCTAGTATAAAATTTTCTATTATTATTTTGCTAAATAGTCACGCTGTTAAATTGTCATCTAAATATATATTTATGCCCATAGACCTGGGCTGCTATCAATCTTGGTTAGATGCTCTTTTGCAGTGGGAAACAGTCTATGGAGAGATACATAACTAGACAAAGGGCTAAGAAAAGAGACTGAATTCTCAGTCCTAAGGAAGAAATCTATGTTAACTCCCTCATGAAAAAGACTCAAGGAACATCTTGGAAGAATAGTCAGAAATCATGAAAGAGTAGCTGGATGGGTGAAAGTTCCATAAAATGTTCTCTTGTGGACAAGAAGGACTATCGCAATCAGGAACTTAGCCCAGGTGTGGTTATATGTACAAGATCTACATATGGTGAAACTCATTGATATATTGACATAGGGTACATAATATTAAGTCCTCTTCCTTTACTGGGGAAGCTATTGACAATTGATAAGTACCATGGGTATGAGGGTCAATATTTTTTGAGTTTGTTGCCAATGATCAGATTCCTATGCTCCAGTGGTATGGACCCACTAGAAGATGTGGGAATGGCCCACAACCCATGCATATATGGTCATCAGTAAGTGGACTTAGAAGGTTATGAAAATATATTAGCAAGGGGTATTGTGGCAGAGCTGAAAGGGAAATGGAGATACATATAGTCATGTTTTACTTAATACATATATGTAATTCTCAATATAGAAAAAATAAAAATTCAAAAGAACTTGAACTAGAAAAGTACTTGAACAAACTTGATCAAAAATGAGTCGAACAAGAAAGACACATCAGGTATGCCAAAATAGATAGGGAAAAGCCCTGAGACCTTCACCCTATACAAAGAACTACAAGTAACTAAGGAATGCTGTAGGGAGAAATAATCTTTCCCAGGGAAGAACATACCAGTTGGTTTTCCAATACTAGACTGTCATTCCTGACAACATACATACAAGTAACATTATACTAAGCCAATTATACTTGTGATACACACACACACACACACACACACACACACACACACACACACACACGTGCACAGTAATAACAGTTAATGAAAAAAGAGGCCAGTGATTTGAAAGAGAACAAAGAGGGGCATATGGGAGATTTTAAAGGGAAGAAAAGGAAGACAGAGAAATGTAATTATGCTATCAAAATTAAAAGTTAAAAAAATAAGAAAAAGAAAATAAATTCTGACAGCAATATAACATTTCACAATGGCTTTTCAAGAGATTATATGTCAGAATACTCAACTTCAATTGAGATTTATGATTCTTCTAAAACTAAAATGAATACCTGATTACTACCAATTTAATAATCCTATAGTCAGTTGCATGGGAGCTTCCAGAAAGCATGCTAACTTCAGACATCATACAGTAATGAAGAGACATTTAAATCACAAATTCTACTTAGTCTTCAAAAATAACCTCATACACTTGATTTTTAATACCACATTTATCCTAAATATAGCATTTATGACACTGTCAAGTTAACTCAACTTGTGTTAAATGAGCTCTTAATTGAAATATAGTTATGACAATCTCCTCTCTCCTTTTACTTCTTCCAATCTCTGTTCCAGCTACTCTCGCTCCGACTTTTAAAGTGGTCCCTGCACTCTCCTGTACTCTCAGGTTGATAGTTTCTTTTTCTTTTTTCCTTGATTATTTTTGTTACATGCATGTTTCTGAGTGTGTGTTCATTTATGTTCATGTGTGAGTGAATATATGTATGTCTTTGCATATAAATACACATATACATATATATATATTATAATATATATATATATATATATATATATATNNATATATATATATATATATATAAATTCTGGGTCTATTTTTATTGTTTGTGGGTATATAGTTTCAAGGCTGACCACTCTACATTGGACAACCAATAAGAGGACTTTTTTATTTCTGGGAGAGGTTAATGCACGGTATATATTTAGTACAATTAATTCCATTTCAAACATTCTTATTAAAGGCATTAAATGGAAAATATGTTTACCCAGGTCTGTAAACAAATAATCAGCATTTTCGTCTTCTCATGATCATTTTCCAATGTCTATTATTAAGAATTTTTTTGGAAAAATCCCTAGTCAACCATATAAGCCAGTTTACTAATGACCTTGACTTCCATTCACACTAATGCTGTTCTTTTCTTAACTTTTATTTCCTTGAGAATGTGTTGAGAAGTTACTTTTATGTCTTCCCTAGGCATGAGTTGCATGAATGATTGCCTAATACTGGGGGCTTAGACCTAAAAAAATATATACAACCCTGATAGGAACAATAAATTTTATTTAAATATTTATTTACATATGTGTGCACAACAGAAAAAATGATCCAAATTTCCAACCCAATCAGATCCTGAATATCATTTACAAAGTCTAGCCAGGTAAGCCCACACGATCCACCATCTCAAGTACCCTCTTCATCGCTTTAATCTATTCTCAAACTCTAGGCTTGAAATGGGAAGTACATTCTATACACTAGCCTGGTGCACTGTTTTAACTCAGCTTCTTTCTGGCTTAGCCATTTACAACAGCTAAACTCAATCCTGCCCACATTTTTAGTACTGTAATCCAACCTGTTGGGTTCATATCACACACATAACCAAAAAAAGAGTTCCTAAGTCCCAATATCATTGCAAAATTCAAGCAATGAGAAATATCAAGGCATTGGAAATCCATTAGTACCATAGGAATGTTTGCCAATGAGAATTATCTCGATGAACTCCAGAATACAGAATTTAAAAGAACAATCACAATATTTGGAATGTAAATAAATAAAATAATTAATAAAAATCAGAATAAACTTATCAATTCACACAAAAAAGGTCAGCAAAGAAATCAAGGAGTTTAAAGAAGACATAAAGAAACAGCTCAGTAAAATTAAGGAAAAAGAACTAAAAATGGATAAATTCCTGAGTGATTCCCAAGAAAGCATAAACATAAGTCAGGAGGAAACAATGAAGACAATCCCAGTTTTGAAAATGGAGATCAAAAATGAGAAATGATGATTACTTAAACTGAAGTTAAGATGGGATTGAAAAGTTCAATGACTCAACTAGAAAATTCACAAGAAAATTCTATAAGTAGAATGGATCAAGCAGGATACACGATATGTGGATCTACAGATGACCTAGACCAAATAAGAAAAGACTATGGGGAAAAAACCTACAGAACATAAATATTCAGGAAATGTGGGATACCATAAAAACATAAAAATTCCAAATTAAAGCCATAGATGAGGGAAAGAATCACAAGTGAGTGGCATAGAGCAGGCAGTTAACATGATCATAGAAGAACCATTCCCACACTAAGGAAAGAAATACCCATACACATACAAGAAGCACATGGAACATTCATAAACACAAAAATGCAAGATAAGACAGGAACTTCCCTATAGCATACCATAGTTAAAACACTAATTATACAAAGAAAACAGGAGGCAGATAGATGACTGTATAATAATAGTTAAAAAAAAATACATGTCACATATCAAGAAAAACCCATTCTGTAGACCAGGTTGGCCTTGAACACATGTAGATCAATATAGAGAAGAAAAAATATTCTATGATGCAAGCAGCCTACAAATTTTATACCTATAAGAACAAATGCAGAGAATAGGTTAGAATCTTTGTCAGCTGTAAATTTGGGAGAACATTAAGGTCCATGATATATAAATGTCTAAAAAACAAAATAATAAAACAGAAAGGGCCTTAAAGACAAACAACCCATTCAAAATGGAATCTAAACAGAGTCTCAAAATAGCAAAAATAAATAAATAAATAAATAAATAAATAGGCTAATAAATGTCTCAAAAATGTTCAGGATTCCTACCAACTAGGAAAATTTAGATCAAAACCTCTTTAAGATTTCATCTTATCCCAGTCAGAATGGGAAATGCAAACAAAGTGATTGACAAAAAAATCTGGGACAGATCTAGGGGGACATAAAAACCTTCTTCAGTGTTTGTGAATGACAAATTGGAGTAGGCACTCTGGAAATGAGTGGGGAGAACCCTCAAAACATTAAAGCTAAATATAATCTGTCACACACATATATTGTTGCTCAGCAGATCCCCCAAAGAACTCCCCATCCTCTTCTATAGATCCTTGTTTAGCCATGCGCATTGTCACTTTGCTCACACTAGCCAGGAAATGGGAATAACGTAAGTGCCCTTCAATTGATGGTTAATCAAATTCAGTACATGTACACAATGGAAAAAATGTACACTCAGTAAAGAAAAATGAAATAATGATGACTGAAGGTAAATAGAACTGGAAGATGATATATTGAGTGAGTTAACATAGACCCCTAAAGACAAATATCATAAGATCTTTCTCATCTACAGCTACTAGTTCTAATCCTTCAGATCTGAGTATTCAATGTGGAGCAATAGAGAGGGAGATAGTAGTATACTAAAGATTTGAATGAGAAAATTAGAAAAATGGAGAAGGGCTTTCAATAAAAAGGAAGGGAAGTCAATATAGTAAGGGTGTCTGAAAAAGTCAAAGAGATACATGGGAGTGGTTGGAAAGAGGAAATGGAAGGGGAAAGTATTATAATAGTATTTTCATATTAAAATACAATATAATATAAATAAATATAAAATATATGAATATATAATGCAATAGTATATAATAAAATGTAATAAATAAAAATATGAATAAACTATAAAAAGGAAAGGGGGTCAAGAACTTGAGAACTAGTGGTGAACATGAAAGGTCTAGGAGGGAGAATAATTTAGTAATTTCAGAATACACATATGAAAATTTAAAAACAATATTCTGTAGAAAAAAAGAATATATGATGTTGGGTGGTGTGTGGACCAGGGGGTCTAGGAGTAGTTGAATTTTGGGAAATGGGTCATAGATATAGCCTAAATACATTTTTATAAGTGTATGAAATTATCAAACAACTAAAAAGGGTGGAAATCAATAGGCTTAAGCATACACTTAAACTCTGATACACCATTGAAAATGTCAGAAAACAAACACATTCCTGCTGCTTAATATATTATCTCACAACTTCTACAATTTTCTTACACAAACCTGGCTAAAAGAATTTGAAAACAATATTTGCTACTTTGGGATATTAAGCTAAATTTCTCACCAAAATGGCTATGTTCAAAAACTTTAAAAGAGAAGTATCTCTTGGGAATCTGTAGAAGGAAATATTGCAGTCTGAAGGTGATAGGAATTTCACCAGCAGAGTCAAGTAACCTGGAACTTTGGGGCTCTCAGAGAGTGAACCACTAACCAAAGAGCATACATGGGCTGGACCTAGGCATTCTCGCACATAAATAGCAGATATGCCTCTTAGTCTTCATGTGAGTCCCAATCAACTGGAGCAGGGACTAGCCCTAAAACTGTTGCCTGCATGTACAATATGTTCTAGTTCAGTTGCCTAGTCTGGCCTTTTGTGGAATAAGTGCCTAGCCTTGCAGAGAATTGAAGTACTAGGGTAGGGGGCCCCAGAGGGGGCCTCACCCACACAGAGGAGAAGTGGAAGAGGAGATGATGGAAGAATTTTGTGAGGGTTTGACCAGAAGGGGGTCAGTGAGCAGGATGTAAAGTGAAGTAGTAAAATATAAAATTAAATTTTAAAAGAGAACCTTTTAAACCATGAATTTGATTTATGAATTTGTCCAGAGAAATCAATCAATTTAACTGAACTCTACCACAGAACTGGCCAATACCTTACTGAAAGAAACCACAACCTGACCACAAGATTGTTTTTCAACTACTGTAATGAATTGGTTCTGAGTAATGAAACAATCTCTAGCTGATAAGATTGAATAGTCTGAATGATCCAATCCTAGTCTTTGTGAGCATATTCTTTGAGGCAAAATTGAGCATATAGAATGAATATAGTCTCTTATACACAGTTATGTAACATCCAGAGCCACACATGAACAGTAGGTTTTTCAATATAAACTAGTTACTAATAGTTCCTGTTCTGTCATTTAGTACTTTAACATATTATATCCTCGTCCTTCTGACCTATCTCTTCTCTTGTATATGCTTACACTTTGAAGATTCTTCAAATACCACTAGATACTATGTAGCCATGCCAACAGATTTCATTAGAATATCCTTAGTCCTGGGCTAGAGAGATTCTTAAGCAGTTAAACATACTGGCTTACCTCATTGGTTCTATTCCCCAGTCCTCACATGGAAGTTCACAAATTTCTGTAACTCTAGTTCCAGATCCAACACCATATTATGGTTTCTGTGGGCACCAGACAATCATGTATCACACAGAAATATATGCCAAATTTCCATACACATAAAATAACATTTTAAAGGACACTATCAGACTTCTAAAGTAATATAAATTCTAAGTACCCTATTAAATGGCAATAATTTATACCTATTTATGCATGGTGGTATTAAATTAGGTATTAGATATTAAACCAAACTCAAAACTGAGATTGATCCTTTGGCAAGTATAAAAATTTGAGCAACTTGGTTGTCCACGAGAACTAGATGGTAAGGCTCCAAGTGAAAATATAACGTTTTATTAAGACATAGGAAAATCACCGGGCATGGTGGCACACACCTTTAATCCCAGTACTTGGGAGGCAAAGGCAGGCGGATTTCTGAGTTCACGGCCAGACTGATCTACAGAGTGAGTTCCAGGACAGCCAGGGCTATATAGAGAAACCCTGTCTCGAAAAACCAAAAAAAAAAAAAAAAAAAAAGACATAGGCAAATCAAGGTGTAACTATCTGAAAACTTCTTTTGGCTAACAAGCTTTGACAGTGATAGCAGATATTATGCACAACACTGGGAGAGAAAAGCATCAGTGGCATCACCCACTAGTGAACCCTACATGCCACAATATTAACCTGTCAGGCAAGATGTGCTCATTAAATAAATAGTGGCACCAAGATTATGCCAGTGACCAATTGTTTTTAAATTGATTTGAGGCTTGTTCCAAGGGAATTTATGTCTGTTACTACAAATCTGGTCAAAAGTCCGAAGCTCAGGAGGTCATATGTATTATGGAGGAACCCTATTGCTAAATAGACTTGTGAAATTTTCTTCTAGATATATGTTTATATACAGAGAATAGTGCTACCTTCAACCTTGGCCAGAGAAACTTTTCTCTGTAATAGTCCGCATTTAATCCAGAGACTCATAACTAGTCTGTCCTGAGAATAGAGATTATTCAGTGTTCAGACCTAAATGAACATCTATATCAACCCCAATCACTGATCTGAGAACACTGTGAAACAGGGCATAGAAATAAAGTAAGATGTAAACAAATGAGTGAAATGTTATAAAATATTGTCTCCTGGACATGATATTGTCACTGCACTCACAAATTTACTATAGCTGAAGTTACCTTTATAAGACCAGGCCCAATTCGATCTAACAATTCCCATTAAGTTTCCAACAACCACTACACTAATTAGCTTCTTTGTATTACAAAAATATAATATGACAGCAAGCGGAAAGAAGACAGGTTGGGGATGATTAGCAGAGTGAGAAAGATGGGGCGCAAATGATCCAAATACCTTGTTTATACATAGGAAAATGCTAAAAAATAAAAATATATCCTGTTCATTATTTTGAGCACATTATTTAATTTTCTGAAAATTCAGACATTCTGTCTTTAAAATTGCAATGGAACGACAATGACATTGTTAGATTTTTGCTATGGCAATAAAAAACAGTATATGGCATAAGATAGGTAGTCAGAAATTTGTGGTTCTGTCCCTTGCCATTTTGTGTTTTCTGTAAGAACAAAAGAGAGATTCTGTAAGTGTATATATTTCTCTAGCCATTTCTTAAAATGATGTGAATTCAAAGCATTTTAAGAGTAATATGTTTAATTGTCCCTGGGTACTAGAAATTAAATTACAAATAGCTATGAATAATACACTGCCTACTTTTGATACCAAGTCCCACCACAGGGAAACATATGTCCAAAACATCTTTATTATTTGTTGAGATTCTACTGGAGAGGCACTGCTCCTGATCTTTGTGTTCCTGTCCTCTCCTTTTACATTGAATAGTTCTGGCAGAACTGATGTTCTGTAGTTCCAATCGCCATGAAGGGGCAATTTAGAAAGTCTAATAAATAAACAACATCCAGCCATGCTCCTTTAGTTTTCACTTCTCAAAATTCAGACAGCAAACATAATTGAAATCTAATTGGCAGAGGAAAAAGAAAATGCAAGTATATTTTGGTAGCAAGTTAATTCTACATCTGCTCAGTCATGCACAAAGCCCTTTAGATCTTATAGAAGATTAATCTCTGTGTAAAGGCTTACACTTTGTTGAATATTTTGCATATGTTCAGAAAAATCACACATCCATACAAGAATAGGAGCATGGGATAAGAGTAAGATTTAGCATACTACACAAAACATTATTCCTGGGATAGAACATTCACTATGGTTTTCCTGCTTTTATACATACATGATTAGGAGAACCAACATCATTCATTCACATTATCTTTTCCATTGATATTTGTGTATTAAACAACTTTGAAAGGCAAAGATACTGTCTTATTTCAGGACACAAAGTACATTTGTTTGCTGTGCAGAATAATAAAGAAAATTGGTTCTTCCAGTGCAAAGTGTTCGAGAAGTTAACATATCAGAGTTTCTAAACCCGGAGTTCTTTGCCTATGAAGTACACATCTACGTGTGCAACAAATGCTAGCTCATATAACATGACTCCTATGGTACCCAACGAACACAAGGAAGATTTGAAAATACAATCATGCTGCCTACTGAACCATCAGTAATAAAGTACTTTGTCTCTGACCCAAGAATCTCATGTTTTCTTTCAACTTCCATGAAACTGATGCCAAGGAATATGCAAATCTGAAAGAAGTATTAAATCTAAGCCACTATACAGTTATTAATCATGTTATTAAATTTATAAAACTTGTACAAAATTCAGTAATTTTACTTGTATCAGATGAGTTTTATTCATAATTCATGATTCTATTTTTAAAAGATTAAGATTTTAAGATTAAATTAGATAATAGTTTTAAATGTTACTTATAAAATTAAAATATTAAATTAATATTAAAATAATAACCATCATTATCATATCATTTTAGCTACTATTAAAAGCATTTTAATTTCCCCTTTCCTTGACCCATTGCCCATTCCTCAATAGCAGATGAGTAAAATAATTTGCTTCTTAATTTTTACTCCTTATGTACTGGCTAGCTTTGTGTCAGCTTGACACAGCTGGAGTTATCACAGAGAAAGGAGCTTTAGTTGGGGAAATGCCTCCATGAGATCCAGCTGTAAGGCATTTTCTCAATTAGTGATCAAGGGGGGAGGCCCCCTTGTGGGTGGTGCCATCTCTTGGCTGGTAGTCTTGGTTCTATAAGAGAGTGGACTGAGCAAGCCAGGATAGGCAAGCCAGTAAAGAACATCCCTCCATGGCTTCTGCATCAGCTCCTGCTCCCTGACCTGCTTGAGTTCCAGTCCTGCATCCTTTGGTGATCAACAGCAGTATGGAAATGTAATAAACCCTTTCCTTCCCAACTTGCTTCTTGGTCATGATGTTTGTGCAGGAATAGAAACCCTGACTAAGACACCTTATTAATCTATTACTTGCAGATAATAATAGTTTCCAAAACATTCTCTCCACTTCCATTTTAAGAGTCTCAAATTCATTAACTACATTAGAGTTAGAGTAGATTTTATAAAATATATACATTTCATGTTAATACTTTCTGTGTCTTCCAAGTACATGTCGAATGAAACATAAAATCATCAATTATTTTTAAATATCTTTCATGATCTAGTCTCTGCCCCTCTCAGCAGAATGATATCTATTCATACCAGAATATTACATGCACCTGAAATACCTGAAATACGCACACACACACACACACAAACACACACACACATATAATTTCTTTACAAAAGAACCTTCTTCCTTTTCATATCTGAAATTTGCCATTTATTCTTTTATCTGCCTTACATTCCTTCACAACTTCCAAGTATTTGTTCATTAACTTACTCTTTCAGTTATTTTTCGATTGCATTGATAAATCACCATGCCCAAGGCAATTTATAAAAGAAAGTTTAATTTGGCTTATGGTTTCAGAGACGTGGAGTTCTTAATGGATGAAAGAATGAAAAAGTGAGAGGTCACATCTTGATCTAAAACTAAAAGTAAAGAGAGGGAACACTGGCAATTGTACCAGTATTTGGAATCTTCTAAGCCTACCCTTAGTAAAAATCTCCTCCAATAAACCATGCTACCTAATGCTTCTTAAATAGTTTCACAAACTGAGAAATTCAAACAGTTGTTAGGAAAGCCTATACAGTCCATTCCCATTCAAATAACCACATTCCACTCTCTGTCACCATAGGTTTGTTGGCTATACCACAATGCAAAATGCATTTAGTCTAACATTAAAAGTTCCCTTAGTCTTTCAGCCTCCACAATTTGAAAGTTCAACTCTTCCAAGGTCCCTCCTACTTACTCACCAGCACAAATCCACTTCTGCTTTCTCAGATTAGAAAACAACAGATAAGGAAAGGATTTTTTACCAATCATAAATCTGATAGAGGATAATATCCAATATATACAAAGAGCTCAGGAAGCTCAGCTACAGAAATTCAAATAACCCCATTAAAAAATGGGGTACAGAGATAAACAAAGAATTCTCTGCAGTAAAATTGCAAAGTTTCTGTAAGGCAAAAGACACTGTCAAGAAGACAAAAAGGCCACCAACAGATTGGGAAAGGATTTTTACCAATCCTAAATCTGATATATATATGTATATATATATATATCCAATATATACAAAGAGCTCAGGAAGCTCAGCTACAGAAATTCAAATAACCCCATTAAAAAATGGGGTACAGAGATAAACAAAGAATTCTCTGCAGTAAAATTGCAAAGTTTCTGTAAGGCAAAAGACACTGTCAAGAAGACAAAAAGGCCACCAACAGATTGGGAAAGGATTTTTACCAATCCTAAATCTGATATATATATGTATATATATATATATCCAATATATACAAAGAGCTCAAGAAGCTGGACTCCAGAAATTCAAAAAAAACCCCATTTAAAAATGGGGTACAGAGCTAAATAAAGAATTCTCAACTGAGGAATATCAAATGGCTGAGAAACATCTGAAAAAAGGTTCAACATTCTTAGTCATCAGGGAAATGCAAATCAAAACAACCCTGAGATTCCATCTCACACCAGTCAGAATGGCTAAGATTAAAAATTCAGGTGAGAGCAGATGCTGGTGAGGATGTGGAGAAAGAGGAACACTCCTCCATTGCTGGTGGGATTGCAAGCTTGTACAACCACTCTGGAAATCAGTCTGTTGGTTCCTCAGAAAACTGGACATAGTACTACTGAACGACCCAACAATACCACTTCTGGGCATATACCCAGAAGATCTTCCAACTGGTAATAAGGACACATGCTCCACTATGTTCATAGCAGCTTTATTTATAATAGCCAGAAGCTGGAAAGAACCCAGATGTCCCTCAATAGAGGAATGGNTACAGAAACTGTGGTACATTTACACAATGGAGTACTACTCAGTATTAAAAACAATGAATTTATGAAATTCTTGGGCAAATGATGTATCTGGAGGATATCATCCTTAGTGAGGTAGCCCAATCACAAAAGAAGTCACTAGATATGCACTCACTGATAAGCAGATATTAGCCCAGAAACTTAGAATACCCAAGATACATTTTGCAAAACACAAGAAAACCAAGCAGGAAGACCATCTTGTGGATACTTCATTCCTCCTTAGAATAAGGAACAAAATACCCATGAAAGGATATAAGTACAGAGACAAAATTTAGATCTAAGATGAAAAGATGGACTATCCAGAGTCTACCCCATCGGGGACCCCTTCCCAACATCAGCAACAAACCCAGATACTAATGCACATGCCAGCAAGATTCTGCTGAAGGGACGCTGATATAGAGGCCTCTTGTGAGGCTATGCCAGAGCCTGGCAAACACAGAAGTGGATGCTCACAGTCAGCTATTGGATGGAGCACAGAGCCCCCAAAGGAGGAGCTAGAGAAAGTACCCAAGGAGCTGAAGGGGGCTGCAACCCTGTAGGTAGAACAACAATATGAAATAACCAGTACCCCCTGAGCTCGTGTCTCTAGCTGCATATGTAGCAGAAGATGGCCTAATTGGCCATCATTGGGAAGAGAGGCCCCTTGATCATTCAAACTTTATATGACCCAGCACAGGGGAAAGCCAGGGCCAAGAAGTGGGAGTGGGTGGATAGGGGAGCAGGGGCAGGAGGAGGGTATGGGGAACTTTCAGGATAGATTTTGAAATGTTAATAAAGAAAATATCAAATAAAAAAATTTTACCACAGAATAGGAAGAAATATTTGAGTCATGAAAAAAAGAAAACAAGTAGACATTTTAAAAGATTAATAATAAGCATAATAATATTATGTATTAAGTATTAAATAAATAAATAAATAAATTAGTAATCCAAGCAGAATAGGAACAAGTAAACAGAAAACAATGAACTGAAGAAAACGTACAAGAAATATATATAGACACAGAGATGCACAGAAGTCTCATAAAATTATAACACCAGAAACCATAATATATAAGATCTATAAGAGGAAAAAACCCTTTTTGAGAAAAAACCCACAACAGCAAAATTATAACACTGAGTTAGATTTATACTGGTTATCTACTAGTGGGTATGGGGCCTGAGCTTAAGTGAGGTTTTTATCCCCAGTGAGACTCCATTAGAAAGAACTATTTTTTTCCTTTTGTTAGTTGTTATGAATTGGAGATAGCATCTCATTAGGGATGCAGATTTGTGTTCATTTCCCCTCTAAGCACTGGGAACCCATCTGAATTAGACCCATGTAGGCCCACCTTTCCTAAAATTAAGTTGAATAACAGGTAATAAATTCTATCTAATCTGAAATAATTAGCAACACCCTTATTTAGTAGTGTTACCTTCACTTTGGGAATCACAGTAGGAAAATTCTATGTAAAAATCTAATTTCCTTGAAAAATTAAATGCATTAGAGTTAGGAAGACTTTTGCAATATAGGATTATCTCTTTGCTGACATATTTCTAAAATCTTAATATTTTATTAAAGTACAGCACTCATGGCTTCAGTATTTTCAGAAACATTAACAATATTGTCCACCTAGGCATCTTTTCTAAGACAATTCTTATGTAACTCCTATTCCAATAGGCAGGCATTTTCTTTTCCCTTGAGTTTTGTGCTATCACTCCAGTTGTTAAGAAAGGATGGAGTAACACTGCTCAAATTCTCTTCAATACTTGCCAACCTCCCTCCTGCTAAATTCTCATTAAGGGAAGCCCTATCAGTGGGTTCCATCACATAAGATGACCAACATTTCTTCATTCTGGATTGTGGGATGCAGGAACAAATTGTTTAATGAACATGAGAATTCAGCACTCAGCAAGGAGGGAGGTTTGGCTGGCAGACACTTTGATTTCCTACTGGGCAAATGAAAAAAAAAATCTAGAGGAGCACATTCTCAAATCCTAGAACTCCCTTTGACTGCAGATTTGGATAGAGCAAAGAATTCTTATTATTCTAACAATAATTATATTCTTCTGCAGGCTATTTAGAACTCAAAATTATTCTCAAAAGGACTGGGAAGGATGACTAGAATCACTGGCCATTCAAAATATTATTTTCACAAATAGAGGTATGCCCTTGTGCAGAAAATTACAAAAACATTTCAAGTATAGCTTAGCATAGAGGAAAATATTGGGTTAATATGAACAAAACAATTGAACATTTATTTATCATTGTATAAATTCTTATTTTTATAAGTAGACAAATTTAGTAAAATAGCAGGCAGAAAACTGTACCAAATTAATGATGAGGTACAATACATTTGTGGAAAATCAGAATGTAATGGATCTTATCTCTTCACTAGATAATAGAGCAAATGCATCCAGAGTGCAGGGGTTTTGACCTCATTTTCAAATGAAACATTTTATATCTTGGATATGAAATGCTATGGATTTAGCTTAATCCTTAAAATTACATCCTTAAAATTACAATGTCCTGAGTTGAAATGCTTAGAGTCTTTCATGTGTCTCATTGAAAACTACTTCATGCCATATATTCCTGATTCCTGAAAATGTTTTATTTAGAACAACTCTAGAAGATATAACAGGCCAACAAATAGTAAGCACAGGAACCAGAAATAAATTGCTTCTTTTGGAGTTGTTGGCCCATATACCCACACTCCAATTCCCAGTACAACTGCAGAACTTTAAGGTTTATTGTTGAAAAAACCACATGTTTATCAGAGAGAAATCATACTGGTATTCACATGAAAACTTCATCCCTACTGCCTAGTTTGTATAGCACTAGAGGATAATATGCAAGCTATTGGAGGAGAAAAGTAAGCACTGACCTTATTCAGCTGTGAACCCTAAGAGCTATAACAAGAAGCATGCTTGACAGCTGCTAAATAAGGCAGAGTTAGATTTTTTTCTAAGGATTCAGCCACTTGTGGATTCACCAAGATTCAGTGGTAGGCTACATACCCAAGAGTACCTGGACAGCACTAAATGTGTTTTAAACATGGTACAATGTTGGATTGGTATGGAAGTACCTAGCCTGGCTTGGCCCTGGTGAGGACAGCGTGACATGGATCCTGCACTGACGCCTGGGCCCCAGTGTGAGCCTCCATGAGTGTCAATAGCTGCTGGAGGTATAACGCTTATTTGTATAATAATGTACATATTTTCTGAACCCAGTAGCAGTGGAGGACTCCTTCTTTCTAAAAATGTCCTCCCTATTAACATTAATTACTCCATGATAAGTAGAAACAGCAGGATTCCAAGAGTCAAGGGTGTGGCTGTGTCTTAGCAAAGTGGTTAAGTGCTAAGACCTGCAGGAAAGCCATTAAGGCTATAGGAAAGAGCTCTAAATACAAGAGTTTGAAAACATATTACTTCTTAACTATGTAAAAACTAAGGATGCAATATGAATTATAGGAGGAGCTTCACAAATCTAAAGGAACAAAAGCAACTGTTGTGTGAGCCAACTTGTTAGAGATTTAGGAAGCAGTGATCTCAGGAAAAACTCCCCAGGTAAGGTTTGCTTATTTGTTTATTTATTTATTTATTTATTTATTTATTTATTTATTTATTTATTTATTTATTATTACAACGGCTGATAGATTCCAGAGTTCAGGATTAGTTTAGGGAAGAGGAGGATTAGGCTCAGGAATGGTGGAAATAGTAATTCCAGTGTAAGGTCCCATTCAACTAATTTATCTTCTGTGCTAACAAAGGCAGACAGATCTCTGAAATCATTTGCAATGTTAAGGAAAAAAAAATATGCTTGCTGTCTCCTAAGAATCACTGGCTAGGATCAAAGGATGCTGATTTGTAATGTAATCAAAAGGAAAACCTGGAGTAAATGACAGATTGATATGTGAAATAAAAGACTGGACTTGTGTTCTGTAGGAGATGAGCTATCCAGGGAATGTTTTAAGATGAAAAGAGAGAACTGCTTGGAGAACACACAAACAAACAGAACATGGACAGAGAAATCTCTTAGAATAGCAAACAAGCAGAATATAGACAGAGAAATCTCCAGAGAGAAAGCAGACCACAGAGAGAAGCAGACTTGTGAGCATTCACTACTGTATTTGTCAGGCTCTAACAGAGCCTCTCAGAAAACAGTCATATCAGGCTCCTGTCAGCAAGCACTTCCCAGCATCCATAATAGCATCCTGGTTGGTGACTGTATATGGGATAAATCCCCAGGTGGTACAATCTCTAGATGGCTTTTCCTTCAGTTTATGCTCCATACTTTATTCCTCCTATGAATATTTTGTTCCCCCTTCTAAAAACCACTGAAGTATTCACACGCTGGTCTTCCTTCTTTTTGGGCTTCATATGGTCTGTGAATTGAGTCATGGGTATTCTGAATTTTTGAGCTAATATCCACTTATCAGTGAGTGCATACCATGTGTGTTCTTTTGTGAGTGGGTTACCTCACTCAGGATGATTTTTTTAAGTTCCATCCATTTGCCTGGGAATTTCATGAAGTCATTATTTGAATAGCTGAGTAGTATTCCATTGTGTAAATGTACCACATTTTCTGTATCCATTCCTCTATTGAGGGACATCTGGCTATTATAAATAAGGCTACTCTGAACATAGTGGAGCATGTGTCTTTATTACATTTTGAAGCATATTCTGGGTATATGCCCAGGAGTGGTATAACTGGGTCTTCAGGTATTTCTGTGTTGAATTTTCTGAGGAACCCCAAGACTGATTTCCAGAGAGGTTTTACCAGCTTGCACTACCACCAGTAATGGAGGAGTGGTTCTGTTTCGCCACATCCTTGCCAGCATCTGCTGTCACCTGAGTTTTTGATCTTAGCCATTCTGACTGGTGTGAGGTGGAATATCAGGGTTGTTTTGATTTGCATTTCTCTGATGACTAAGGATGTTGAACATTTCTTTAGTTGCTTCTTAGCCATTTAAATTTCCTTAGTTGAGAATTCTCTGTTTAGCTCTGTACCTCCATTTTTAATAGGATTATTTGATTCTCTGGCACCTAACTTCTTGAGAACTTCTGGGGACCTCATCATCGCTGACCTCAAGCTATACTACAGAGTAATAGTGATAAATACTGCATGGTATTGTTACAGTGAAAGGCAGGTACATCAATGGAATAGAGTTGATTACCCAGAAATGAACCCACACAGCTATGGTCACTTGATCTTTGACAAAGGAGCTAAAATCATCCATTGGGGGGAAAAAGCATTTTCAATAAATGGTGATGATTCAACTGGCAGTCAACATGTAGAAGAATGCAGCTGATCCATTCTTATCTCCCTGTACAAAGCTCAAGTCCAAGAGGATCAAAAACCTCCACATAAAACCAGAGACACTGAAACTTATAGAAGAGAAAGTGGGGAAGAGCCTCAAACACATGGGCACAGGGGAAATTCCTGAACAGAACACCAATGGCTTGTGCTGTAAGATTATAGACCTACAAATGGGACCTCAAAAATTTGCAAAACTTCTGTAAGGCAAAGGGCACTGTCAATAGGACAAAGCTGCAACCAATACATTGGGAAAAGATCTTTACAAATCCTACATCAGATAGAGGGCTAATATCCAATATATATAAAGAACTCAAGAAGGTAGATCTAGTTTTAACCTTTTCAGTTACCTCCAAACTGACTTTCACAGTGGTTGCACACTTAACACTTCCTACCATAGTAGCTGAAGGTCCCCTTTCCCCACATTCCAGATATTTAAGTATAGTTTTTTAAAAGCTGAAAACTCCAACTTCACTTACAGCTAGGAAGTAAAACAAAGGAACATAAACAATACAGTGTAAACTGGGAGGAACAAAATTAGTACTCAGAAGGGCATTGACAGACACATATCCCTGCTTGTATCAATCTGTATTCTGGCCCCTACGTGTCTCATATATTGCTGGTCTCAAGGGGCTTATCCAGGGCTTCTTTTCCCTGTTATTTTAGGTATCATTGAGGAAGAGACTCCACTTTAATTATGGTGTTGCTAAGAGCTTATGTTAAAGGACTGATGCTTGTTTTACAAACCCAAAGTCTAGAATTTCTGTATTTTGCACAGTCTCTCTTAACTACTGTTTCTATCCTGTGAGTTTCTGCTGTCACAAGCCTTTCTGTTAAACTTCGTGGATGTGCAGGAATGTGCTTGTTCTATCTAATCTACCAACTTCCTTCATTATAACTAATTAATCACGATTCATTTATTCACACATTAGTAATCCTTGTATTGTTCTATGATGGGCTGTCCAAGCTTTCCTGCAGCTGATGTGAGGAAGAATTAGGGCTTCCCTGCCGGTCTGTGGGGATAAATCTACAAAGTTTCTATATGTAGTTGCTTGGCTGTTTCATAGAATGAAAATGGTGGGATATCAAAATGGCTGAGAACAGAAAGATCTTACTGTATCATCAGGAAGATATAGTATGAATGCACTTTTCACAGAACAGTGCAGTAGTATAATAAGCACTAGGCTTATTCTTGTGACACAGATGATTCAACAATAGTAAGTGGCTCAAGTATATATATATTTTATGTGGGGAATGCCAAGGTTATGCTATTATCCTTTTAAAATGAAGTGAAGTACCTCTTAGCTCAGGTTTGCACTGTAGCGATGCTATGTGGTTTGTCCTATTTTTTTGTAATGTCATAATAGATCTCTGTGATATTTAATATCTTAGAGACTCCTCTACCATTCAGCTGCACCACTTCACATGTTCCAGTGAAGCAGCTGTTGTAATGTTCTTACTTTTGTCCATTATCATATGGGTAAGTATATCAACCACTTTGTCTATGTCACTTCAGTAATTCCATAAAAGTCCTTCTTTCCATTAGTCTATCACTTCATGAATTAGATCACAACTGCTCAGGCTACAAAGAGCACAATTTAAATAATGGATTGATGATGACCAAAAATATAGTATATACATGTATAAAATGCCATAATAAGTCATTAGTTTGTATAATAAATAAATGATAATAAAATGAAATGATTAATGATATATAACATTTATTAATTATAAATTTTCATCTTAAAAGTTTATGTCATGGAGAATAATAGTTTGGGATTTTGATCATTTATTATTTTTGTTGTTGGAAGAAATATGTATATAGACATAAGACTAAGACTACCAAAAAAATTAGGCAACAACATAAGGAAAATCATGGATTTATATAGTAATATGTATAAGCATAATTTCAATTTTTCAGTTTTCCTCTTTTTAAGTATAGATAGGCTTGTATATTCAAAGAAAGTAGGCATAAGTACAACCAGCAGGGACTCAGCTGTTATTCTGATTATTCATATATTTAATTCTGAAATTGTGGCCTTTCTAATTTCCATTTTCATAAATTTAAATATATGCATGATATTCACTTACTATAAAATGCAGAGCCAAATGGAAACTAATTTCATTACATCTCAAAGAAATCTTAGCAAAACTGTCATTATCTACATGATATTATACTATCTAATGGCTTTAATGCTTTATGAGTCCTACTTAGGTCAAAAGTATCCTGACAAATGTCTTTTTAAATTTCTTTTATGTATTTCATTGCAAAAGTAAAATGGCACTTAGTGAAACACTCAAACAAAACAAATGCAAATGAATATAAATAAAAAGTTCCTCAAAAATCTAAGCTCTCCCATTAAAACAAATGCTCGTTTTCGCAGGATTTAGTCTAAATCTTCATGACTATTAACTATACATACACACATATATATATATATATATATATATATATATATATATATATATATATATATAATTTAATATCTTAGAGACTCCTATACCATTCAGCAGCACTGCTTCAAATGTTCAAGTGAAGATGCACTGTGTATGTGTGTGTGTGTGTGTGTGTGTGTGTGTGTGTGTGTGTGTGTAAGCTTCATAAACTCTTTCAGGTAGGCAGTGAAAACTGGTTAAATAGTATATGGATAGCTTCGGTATACAATGCACATCTCTGCATGTCTACATTATATAAGAATTTAAATGACGAAAAGAAAATGTTTATCTGTACATACAGTTACAAATACCCATAGCTGTTCAATATAGAGAGTTAAACAAGTTCATTTTAATTTAATCAGATATTCTCTCCCAGTACCTTTCTATGATGTATCATTTTCATTTTATCATTATTTGTCTTATTTAGTTTTGTTTGCTGGATTAATTTCACAGAAGGATGAAGGACTTTCAAAATTCAGAAGTAAAACCACAAAATTCATTTTAAAATAGGAAAATGAGGGGCCACCAGGTAAAATTCTATGCCAGTTCTCTGCCTGCTGATCCCTCCTACCAAACCTAGAGGTAGTCAGTTTGACCTTGTCCCCTCTGTACCTAATTCCTTGGGCCACAGTTGTGCCTGAATATCTGGAGCTCTGCTTGCTATCTCGGACAGATTCAGGGCAATCCATATCAAAATTTCATCTCAATTCTTTAGAGTTAGAAAGAAAAATTCTCAAATTCATTTGGAATAACAAAAATCCCAGGATAGTGAAATCTATTCTCAACAGTAAAAGAATCTCTAGGGTAATCAATATCCCTGATTTGAAGCTGTATACAGAGCAACTGTTATAAAAAACAGCATGGTATTGGTACAGAGACAGGTAGATCAATGGAATAGAATTCAAGACAATAAATGAACCCACACACCTATGGTTATCTGTTCTTTGACAATGAAGCCAAAATCATCCAGTTGAAAAAGGACAACATATTCAACAAATGGTGCTTGTTCAAGTGGACATCAGCATGTAGAAGAATGCAAATTGATCCATTCTTATCTCCTTGTACAAATCTCAAGTCCAAGTGGATCAAAGACCTCCACATAAAACCAGATAAACTGAAACTGAGGAGAAAGTGGGGAAGAGCCTCAAACACGTAGGCACAGGGGAAATTTTCCTGAACATCACACCAATGGCTTATGATCTAAAATCAACAATAGACAAATGGGACCTCATAAATTGTAAAGCTTCTGTAAGGCAAAGGACACTTTCAATAGGACAAAACAGCAACCTAAAGAATGGGAAAAGATCCTTTCCTGATAGAGAGCAAATATCCAAAATATACAAAGAAGCCAAGAAGTTATACTCCAGAGAACCTATTTTTAATAGTGTACAGAGCTAAGCAAAATTCTCAACTGAGAAGTCTCAAATAGCTGAGAAGCACTTAAAGAAATTTTCAACATCCTTAATCATCAGGGAAATGCAAATCAAAACAACCCTGAGATTCCACCTCATACAAGTCAGAATGGCTAAGATCAAAAACTCAAGTGGCTGCACATGCTGACAAGGATGTGGAGAAAGAGAACCACTCCTCCATTGCTAGTAGGATTGCAAGTTGGTAAAACCTCTCTGGAAATCAGTCTGGGGGTTCCTCATAAAATTAGATACAGTACTACCTGAGGACCCAGCAATATCTCTCCTGGGCATATACCCAGAAGATGCTCCAACATGTAATAAGGACAAGTGCTCCACTATGTTCATAGCAGCCTTATCTATAATAGCCAGACGCTGGAAAGAACCCAGATGTCCCTCAACAGAGGAATGGATAGATAAACTGTGGTATATTTACACAACGGAGTACTACTCAGCTATTAAAAACAATGACTTTATGAAATTCACAGGCAAATGGCTGGATCTACAAAATAACATCCTGAGTGAGGTAACTCAGTCACAAAAGAACACACATGGTATGTACTCACTGATAAGTGGATATTAGGAAAAATATCAGAATACCCATGATACAACTGATAGACCACATGAAGCTCAAGGAGAAGGAAGAACAAATTATGGAATCTTCAGTCCTTCTTAGAAGGGAAAACAAAATAATCATGTGATGTAGACAGAGGGAGGAACCTGGGAGGGAGAGAGGAGAGGGAGGGAAAATGGGGGCCAGGATCAGGTATGAGAAAAGATGGGAGAGACGTACAGAGGGTGAGAATATTGAACAGAAATATGTAACAGTGGAGGATGGGGATCTGGGGGTAGCCACTACAAAGTTCCAGATGCCAGGGAAGCAAGAGGTTCCCAGGATCCAACTGGGATGATATTATATGAAATACCTAACAAAGGGGAGAAAGAACTAGTAGAGACCATATCCAGTGATTAGGTATGGCCCCCAGTTTAGGGATGGGGCAATCCATCTAAAAAATTTTAACCCAGTATTGTTTTTATCTAAAAGAAATGCAGGGAACAAAATGGAGTAGAGACTGAAGAAAAGGCCATCCACAAATTGCCCCACCTAGGGATCCATCCCATCAGCAGACATCAAACCCAGACATTATTGCTGATGTCAAGAAGCACTTGCTGACAGAAGCCTGGTATAGCTCTCCCTTGAGAGGTTCTGCCAGTATCTAACCAATACAGATATAGTTACAGCCAACCATCAGACTGAGTCCATATGACCCCAATGGAAGGATTAAAGGAGCTGAAGGTGATTGAAACCCCAAAAGAAGAACAACAATATCAACTAACCAGACCACCCAGAGCTCCCAGGGACTAAAACACCAACTAAAGAGTACATATACATGGAGGGACCCATGGCTCCAACTACATATGTAGCAAAGGGTGGCCTTATCTGGCATCAGTGGGAGGGAAGGCCTTTGGTCTCACCTCCTGTGGAGGTTTGATTCCTCAGCGTAGGGGGATGCTAGAAAGGTGAGGCTGGGATGGGTGAGTGGGTGCGGGGGCACCCTCATAGAGGCAAAGTGGAGGGGGATGTGATGAGGAGGCTGTGGAGGGTAAACCAGAAAGGGGTACAACATTTGAAGTGCAAATAAATGAAACAACCAATAAAAATACTGAAAATGTTTTGATTCTTTCTGATGTAATCAAATGAACATTTTCCATTTTTTCTATCAGTCTTTCTCCAACACATTGACCCAAGAAAAATGAAGACATATTTTTTCATCTAGAATAAAAATAAGAATTTTTATAGAACTTTTATAACATATGATATCAAGCTATAAACAAAGAAATGTCTAAGAACAGATAAAAACATAAAGAAATTATAATACATATGTCAGTGAAAAAATACTGATAATGTAACATCATAAGTGAATGCCAGAAATGTAGATAAGAAATAAAAGAGATAATTATAAAAGATAATTTATCCAGTAACATTAAATTTAAATAGTATTTTATTGATTGCCATGGAGAAAATAGGAGAAGACCACAAGTGGATAGCATGGAGAAATTTTCTTAAAGTTTAGGAATCACTTTTTATGTTGATTTTCATGAAAGTTTCACACCCCTATGCATTTCTCATAATTGCCATAACTATCAACAAATAAATTTATTTTTATTAATCATTCCATTAATTTACTTCTCAAATGATATCCCACTTGCCAGTTACCCCCCTGCACCAACACCTCATCCCATGATATCCCACTTGCCAGTTACCCCCCTGCACCAACACCTCATCCCATGATATCCCACTTCCCAGTTACCCCTCCACCACCCACCCCAATCCCACAACTTCCCTCCCTCTCCCCTTTGCCTATATGAGAGTGTTCCCCCATCGAACCACACTCTCCCCACATACACCTCTCCAGCATCCCCTTACACTGGGGAATCAAACCACCCTTGGTCCAAGGGCCTCCTTTTCTATTGCTGTCATGCAAGGCTATATATATATCTGAAGCCATGGACCCCTCCAAGTACATTCCTTGGTTGGTGGTCTAGACTCTGAGAGAACTGGGTATTGAGGACAGCTTATGTTGTTCTTCCAAAGGGGTTGCAATCCCCCTCTGCTTCTCCAGTCCTTCTGTCAGCTCTCTCACCAGGTTCCCTGAGCTCAGTCTGATGGCTGGCTCCAAGCGTCCATATCTGCATTAGTCAGTTGCTGGCTGGAACTCCCAAGGAACAGCCACACCAGGTTCCTGTCAGTAAGTACCACTTGACCACTGTAAGAGTGTTGGGTTTAGTGTCTGCAGACATGATGGGTCTCCAGGTAGGGTAGTCCCCAGTTGGCCTTTCCTTAAATCTTCTGTTTTTTGTCCTTGCTCTTCCTTTGGAAAGGAACATTTCTGGACTAAAAACTTTGAGATGGATTGGTGGCCCCATCCCTCACCATGGGCTATGCCTATCTACTGGAGTGGACTCCAAAAGTTCTCTCTCCCCCTTCTCTATGAATTTCAACTAAAGTTATCCCCACTGGGTTCTGGGACCCTCACTTTTCCATGGTGTATAGGAATCTCCAGTGGCTATCCCCACTTCCTCATTACCCCTGGTACATAAATTATTTTTTCAATTTTCTGACCCTCTGTACCTTTCTGATTTCTCTTCCAGTTCCTGATACTCCCCTCCTTATTTACTCCCCCTCCTCTATCCCTCCCAGTTCCCCATCCCTCCACATCTCCCAATTGTCCTGTTCCCTCCTTAATGTAAGACTGAAGCATCCACACCCTGGTCTTCCTTCTTTCTAAGCTTCATATGGTCTGTGAATTGTATCTTTGGTATTTGGAGCTTTTGGGCTAATATCCACTTATCAGTGAGTACATACCATGTGTGTTCTTTTGTGTTTGTGTTACCTCACTCAGGATGATATTTTCTGTATCCATTCCTCAGTTGAGGGACATCTGTGTTGTTTCCAGCTTCTGGCTATTATAAATAAGGCTGCTATGAACATAGTGGAGCATGCGATCTTGTTATATGTTGGAGCATCTTTTGGGTATATGCCCAGAAGTGGTATAGCTGGGTCCTCAGATAGAACTATTTTCAATTTTCTCAGGACCGCCAGAGTGATTTCCAGAGTGTTTGCACCAGCTTGCAATCCCACCAGCAATGGAAGAGTGTTCCTCTTTCTCCACATCCTCACCATCTGCTGCCACTTGCGTTTTTGATCTTAGCCATTTTGATTGGCTTGAGGTAGAATCCCATGGTCGTTTCGATGTGCATATCCCTGATGACTAAGGATGTTGAACATTTCTTTAAGTGCTTCTCAGCCATTCGAGATTCCTAGGTTGAGAATTCTCTATTTAGCTCTGTACTCCACTTATTAATAGTGTTATTTGGCTCTCTGGAGTCTACCTTCTTGAGTTCTTTTAATATTTTGGATATTAGACCTCTATCAGATGTAGGGTTCCTAAATATCTTTTCCCAATCTGTGGGTTAGTTACCATTTTGTTCTATTGATAGTGTCCTTTGCTTTACAGAAGCTTTTCAATTTTATGAGGTCCCATTTGTCAATTGTTTCCCCTAAAGCATAAGCCATTGGTGTTCTGTTCAGAAAGTTTTCCCCTGTGCCCAAGTATCAGAGGCTCTTCCTGACTTTCTCTTCTATTAGATTCAGCATATCTGGTTTTATGTGGTGGTAAATAAATTTCTTACAAGCATTTTTTACCAGTGGCAGAATGATAGACAGAATCATAATAATATCTATATTTACCATTCTGAAAAAAACATCTCTGGCATTTTTGAGTTGCACAAAATATAAAATTGTGCATTTTGTTTATTTTTATTGTCAGTCTGCATATTTTATAAATTTTCCATTCTGCAAATATTAGTAGCATTGATCATTGTCTATGAAATCATAAATGAGCTCACTGGCCCTTATTTCTGTTCTCCTTACTGAAGAGATAGTGTATTTCCCTTGTGTGTCTTCAGTTCAAAGGATTAGACAGTTCAAAGGATTAGACAAAACACATATAAAGAAGGACAAAGCTGGCCATCACAACTCTAACTGCTTTCAATTCATTGTGGATAAGGTATTATTTGGAGTTCAGGACACTATTTATTAAGAACAGAGAAAACTCCAAAAGTTAGTTGACAATTGGCAACTACATTTTCCACAGAAGAAGATGAGAGTGTCTGTTATTTCCACATTTATATTATATTCTAAAATTATTATTTCCTGTTCCTAAGGCTTTTAAGAAGTTTGTTGTTCAGGTTCTAAGGCAATCTTTTTAGGACATGTGGTATTCTCCAGTAATTACGTATACTTATACTCCTGGACACATTTTAATAGGTCTTTATATTTAGCATCATCATATAAGCCAAAGAAAAGCCCAGATGAGACAGAACCAGCTTTAGTATATTCTTTTCATAGATGGAAAGTGCAACTCTATGCATAAGATTACGTATATCAGAAGAATTCCAGATGGAATGAACATTCAAGTTTTGTGATTTTCGTACAATTCTCAAAATATTTAAATAAGAAGGACAACATTATTTGGTTTTACCTGATATTCAGCACTTATTTCTTCTGGTCTTTGAAAGAACAATATACTGAAAAGGAATGACTCATTCTTTAATATTTTGAAATGCATCATTCAGGGCATTCAGATATAGAATTATCAACTCTCATTATGTTGCTTATAATTATATATAATTGTTATAGTTGTTTTCAGGAGTAAAATGGGTATTTAGAAGCATGTAGGTTAAGGCAGACCCCCCCAAGAAGATTGATTCCTAGCTGAAAGAAACTTAGCTTTCCACTAAGCATAGTTGACTTGAAACTCCATGTTCAACTTCTCAATGGAAAAATCCTTTGATTAATTCTAGCCTTGTGTTACAAATGCTCATGCCTTGCTAATTTGAACTTCTGTAAATTCTTTGTCCTTTCTCTATTGCCATAATAGAATATTACAAACTGAGTAATTCATAAAGAGCAGAGATTTGTTTCTTACTATTCTATGGACTGGGAAGACTCAGAGTGGTTGATCAGCATCTGCGAAGAGTTTTAGTACTGTGTCATCACATATTGGAAGGTCAGAAGAATGGGATACAGTAAAGGAGAGAGGTATAAAAGGGAGGGCAAGATAAGACAAAAAGAGTGACAAAGAGAGTGAGAACTCTCTGTCTCAAGTCTTTTACTATTAGTGTTAATCCATACATTAAGATAAACACTTCATGGTCTAAACACCTCCATTGTTATAACTCATAATCTAATGCAGTTAGGCTAAGAAAGAATTTCTCAATACTATTTTTAACATGCCTTCCAACTATAGCATTCTATTCCTGGTCCTCCAATATTCATGTTCTCAAATGTAAAATGTATTTATCCTTCTACAAATCCCCAAAATCTTAACTTGTTGCATCACCAATTAAAAAATCCAAAGTTTTATCTAAGTCAAAAATATATAATTATCAAAGAATGAATCATTGTGGGGCAGTGAACTATGCACAGGCAGCATGGTCCCCAGTCAAGCATAGGTCTTGAACTCTGAAAACCTGGTGAACAGTGACTTTCACCTTCATGGGACAGTAGGTGTTCAGTCATGCCTCCTGGGCCCCTGGCTCCTGTAGTAGCTACAGCTTCTCACAGCGCCCCACAGAGAGGTTTGTGGCTTTTGGTCACCTAGGAGCAGCACCAAGCCCTCCCACATCCAAATAAGGTTTCTCCAAAGCTCTCAGACCAAGCCAATGAGAAGTACCTGCTGTCAATCCCTGGCCCACCCCAAAACTGTATATAAGAATCCTATCCAGAAGGATTAAAGGTGTGCAAGAACTACTCCGTCGTCTAAGAGCTTCTGTCCTAAGAGTTGTAATGCTTCGAAAGAGGTCTGCTCTCTGGAAATGCTACCAGAAGCTCTACAGCACTCCTCACTGGCTAGTCAGCCTCTCTTAGGCCCAGCCTGACTCGACTCAGTGCAGGACACTGAATAACCGAGTATCCAGGACAGCACAACAGAGACAGAGGTGGAGACAACTGCAGTGGCCAAAGAGGTGGAAACGACTTCCACTCCCTGCCCAAACTCATTCCACTTTGCTGGAACTCTCACACCAGGCCAGGCCAGAGATCTCCATGGAAAGCCTCACAAATCATAGTAAGGTAAGTTCCCTCCAGCCCATGAAATAAGAACAACTTACCTATATACAGTCATATATCCTTTACGATGATAGTATATTTTAAGAAACGTGTCATGAAAGGATTTCATCATAGATTGTACTTGAACAAATTAAGATGATCATGATGTCATTATGCACTATAATCAAATGAGACCACTACTATGTATGCATGCCCATCTTTGAATAGAACACATTTAAACAACTTGTAATTGTGCAATGGAGAGCAGAGCAAGTGTTGGTTATTACAAACATAAGAAAAATGATATGAAAGGTAACTGGTTCCAAGTAAGTCCAAAATCCAACAAGGTGAAAAAAATTCAACCTAAAGCTGGTAAACAGTATTTTTTATTCCATATTTTTTATTTCTGTTAACACATGGCAATGTATAGGCCTTAGACAGCTTTATCTCAGTGTTTTTTGTTTTGTTTTTTTTCAGGTTCAATCCATGCTGTAGCTCTTATAGCTGGGGGTCTTTAAATTTCTTTAAATTTTATATGTATGGCAGTATGCTGCATGTATATCTGTGTACAACATAAATGTCTGGTTTTTACAAAGCCCACCAGATCTGCTGGAACTGGAGTCATAGAAGGTTGTGAGATACTGTTATTAGAAATCCAACCCTGGTCTATACTCCTATCTTAGGAACCAGTACATCTTTCTGGCACCTGGTTGAGAGTCTTATGCCTGCATTCCTCTTATAGGACTTTGTTACTAGCTTTTGAGGTACAAGGTTCTGGCAAGAGTTCTATTGCAATGTCTGCACAAAATCAAAGTAGAACACCTTTGGGTACTTTAAGCCTTACATTCCTGCTAAACACCATTTTATTGTGGTTCAATAATAGCTCCTGTATAGCAAAAAAAAAAAAAAAAAAAACCCTGCCTGGCACCCCTCACCATTCTTGACATGAAAGCAGAGGAATCAGTGTTCCTTTAACTCTTTCATTTCTGTATCTACAGATGGACACATCACATAATGTAAAGAAATGCCACTTGTGTCTTCCTAAGTTTTAGTTCAGACTGTCTCTAAGCCTTTTGAGCCATACACTGGGGCCAAGAGAAGGCTGCACCAGAATGCAAGGAAGAGAAAATACAAGTGATCTTGAACCATGTGATCCAGTATTCCAATAGTGTACTGTGTGTCCTTTTGACATATATCTTTTCTCCAGGCCACTCTGAACCTGTGATGAAAGGGATTTTTATGAACATAACTCCAAGCATTCAGGATCATTTTCATATTTTCCCTATAAATGTTTTCCTTCTACCTATTCTAAACTCCTCAACAAATGGTTGTTTAATCTCAGTTTCCTCTTTTTCAAACCCTCTTTCCAACTTACTCTCTAGGCAACTGAAATAGCCTTTGAATCCCTAAGGTCAGGTCTCCCTTTTGATTATCAAGTCTAACTTTCATTATTTTTCTCTTCTCAATATACTTCACATTTAGAGGTTTTGTCCATGAGATATCCTAGATGATTACTTACTAAATTATTCTTTCACTCTGTTATAGACACAATTAAGAAAAGGCTTTACCCATTTTATAACAAATATGCTCTTTACTTCTGTCTAAAATGCCTTATCATTCATTTCTATCAGTGAGTTCATCAAAAGGACTTTTGCTACTTATATTCTGAAAAATGTTGGGAGACTATGAGAGCAAACTATATATATATATTTATTGTCTTCTGCACTCTTGCTGTATTACACTATTATAATCTTTCATTTATGGCAATGCAGACTTTTTAAAGCTTTCTCCTCTAAACTTTTCTATATTCTATCCATTATCCATTTCAAAGGCTATGTCAGTGCTTTCAGAGCATATGTTAGGAATGGCCTCACTTCTCAGTGCATTTTACCTTAGTCAATTTTATAATGATATAAAAGACTAATTGAGATGAGGGAGATAGATAGATAGATAGATAGATAGATAGATAGATAGATAGATAGATGGATAGGAAGATAGCGAGACTTGTCTTGCACCTTTATGTAAAGACCATTAATCCATTCATATGACTTCATGATGTAAACAGTTTCCCACACCAAATTTGGTACCACCTACTAATTCTAGGAATTAAGTTCTCTCTGTATTATTTATCAGTAGTCCACTATTGACTGCCTGATTTAATTGTTAGGTACAGGGCTGTATCATTTTAATAAGGTCAATGTTGCACTAAGCTCTGGGATAGGCTATAACTAGAAGTAGTCTGAACTCTATTTTACCTATAGTATTTATTAGATTAGAGGATAGGGCATATAGAAAAATCTAAATATGCTTTTTCAGTAAATTAATGCATGGATCAATGATATATACAAGTTTGTATTTTAAGGTATTTTGAAAATTACTTGTTGCTATGGAGTTGAAAGTGATGGCCACAGTTTCTAAGCATGCTGAGAAACATTTGTAAGTAGTCATGGGATTTTTAAAAAGTCACAAATATAGCTGTAATTGTGCTCTGACCCAGGCTAGAGAAGAAGCAGATCATCTAGGATCATGGGGTTCTTATGATTCTTTGGGGCTTTTTTTCTAACTAGCAGAAAAACACAGTTCAGAAGCTATTTTTTTAAATGAGCATAAGCCCTGAATGACTTTGCATTTTCCACATTTTGGCTTGAAAAAATGGCACACAGATTCTAATTTTCCCTTCTGAAGTCCTCCTGGAAACTCATGAAACTCACAAATGTTGTCAATCTAAACAAATATCCTTGATTGAAATTTTCCTTCCTGAGTACTCATTGAAGATTTTGCATTTAGGTTTTTTTTATAACATAATCTGCATAACCTTGAAGAGTCTTTTCATCTGTTAGAAGATTAAAATTAGTTTTCACAGCCCGTAAAGTAAGACATAACTCCATGCTATCGCTGTGTGTATTTAATAGGAGAAATATACTTTATGTGCCCCATTAAGTCATTTGTGAAATTGCATTAGTGCCACACCATTCGGACAGCTCTTTCAGATACGTCTATGGCTTTCTCTTGACAGACAAATTAACAGTTTCATCAATGACCTTATAGTACAAAGAAAAACATCTATCTGATGAAAACTTATAAAAGAAGTCAAACATAGATTTTAGCAGTATGCCAGAGACAGAAACAGAACAAGATAATATCATGTTTCTTGATGGGTTTTAATGACATTTAGAAACATTGTTAAATTATAAACATTTATGAGGTCAAAAATCTTCAAATATATAATACAACATGTAACAGATGGTTGTATGAATGATTTAAAATGTGGGAACAGTATAAACCTTAAAAAATAATCAAAATTTTCATATTTCCATAAGTTTTGAATGAGAAACCTACTGTTATATATAGATGGCATTCATGTGACAAATGTTCCTACAAAATAAATCATTTTTATATGTAATATCTTTGTTGTCTACTTATAATATCTTTGATATTATATGAAACATAGGCATGACAGCAGATTAATATATTTTAAGTTTTCTCAACACATTTAATATGATTTGGGGGTTTATATTTCAGATATTAGTTCCTGTTCTCTGTCTTTGTTTTGGGAACATTTTGTTGATAGTATGTACTGTTCCTGTTACAATAAATCAGAGGGAACAATTTCTAGTTTCTTCACTGTCTCAATTCATCCAACAGTGTTTTTTAAATTCAGTATCCTTCTGATACATTTTACTGTCTCCATACAAGTTTTTCTAAAACTTTATGCCATGTTAACTATGGAGTGACTGTTATAAAAGTTATTATCAGCATCTCCTATATGTCCAACTTAGTACAAAATGTCTTCTTCCAAAAATTTTTCCCACAGTGTCTACTATATCCATTCAATGAATGTCAGTTGCGACTATTAGTTATAATTCCTTGAAATATTTCTCACATATTTCCAACTAGAGCATGAATTATTTATGGGAAATATGTAACATATGTGAATCTTGAGTTTCATCAACAAACAAGTTTGAGATTAAAGCCTGGGCCTTCCACTTCACTTTCTATGTGAACTTGAATAAGTAACTGCACAAGTAAAGGATAAGAAATGATTTTAAGAACTATAGATAATAGAGTTTTACTCCAAAACAATCTTTTCTGTAGACAAGAGGGTCACTGCACACATAAACTCCCAGTGGATATGACAGCACACATGGATCCTGTACAGAATCAAGCCACCCCAAAATTTTTCATGTGTAGTGAGGAACTCATTAAGTCCTATCCGCTGGCTAAGGAGATGAAGTCATTTATGACTTCTAGTGGAGGTAAAAATCATGCTTCTTTGGTGATATAGCCACTGGTAGGTTGCCTATGTTACAGTGGACAGCACTTCAGTTATTCACATACTGGGAGCATTAAGTAGTAGACTCAGTGGCTTTCTATATGGTCTGTACCTGTTAATAGTCTGTTCTGCCCATCCCTAACAAATTATGTTGTATCCCAGAAAACAAAGTATGGACAAATTCTAAACAGAAATTATTGAGAGTTTTGCAAGGGAAAATACTATATTACTGACTTCAACTTACCCATAATCAGAGAAGACATAAGAAAAAATGCTATCAAGCTATATGCTATTTCCAAAATTTATGGGATATTTTGTTTAACATTACTTTCAACTATTAGCTGCTTCAAGTAAATGTTTATAACAAGACACACATATAAACGTACATTATTCTGGGTCGGGTCAGAGACATGAGAGAATACATAACTTACAATTAAATTCTGCATTTATCTTAGGTTGTAAAAGCTGACTAGATGGAAATACAAGGCACAGTAAGATTGATTACATTGTTCTCTTAAAGGTAGGTTAAACTTAAATAGACTGCAAATACAGTAGAATAGCAGGTTAATATATAGTCTAAAATGACAGCAAGCATGTTATTAATTTGCCTGCAAGGTCCAGCAAAAGTTGTATCATTTCAAAAAAGATATTTGCAAGAAATATATCACTATAAAATATCAAATTATGTCCCTAAACTCCTTACACCAATCTTTGACATGGTAGTAACTCTATTGACTCTGTCATAAGATTATTGAAAGTAGAAAATAAATTAATGAAGTAATTTAAATCACCATCCTGCTCAGAGAAGACAATAAAGTACTAGCACATATTAGCACTTTTTCAAAACTACTGTGTTGTCAATTTTAGATCTCATTGAAATATTTTAAATATTAAAATACAGAGGAAAATATCAAGAAAAAACATCTTATAAAAAGGATAATAAAAAATTGTTTTCCCTATGTATACAGCTACTAAGTGTCCAAAGGTTTTAAAAGCTTATCATTGAACTGTATGTACAGTATTTGTAATTGGTAGTTTGTCTGTCTGTCTGTCTATCTGTTTGTTTGTTTTTGAGTGATATATTTGACCACGATTTACATTGAACATTCTAAAAATATAAAAATTAAACACCTTTCACAATGGCCACAAATAGTATAAAACATCTTGGTGTAAAACTCTTACCAAGCAACTGTGAGATCTTCAACCCCCCCCCAAAGGAATCAAAGAAGACCTCAGAAGATGGAAAGATCTCTCATGCACATCGATTGGTAGGAATAACATAGTGAAATGAACATTTTAACCAAAAACAACCTACAAATTCAATGCAATCCCCATCAAAATTCCAACTCAATTCTTCATAGAGTAAGAAAGAGCAATTCTCCAATTCATCTGGAATAACAAAAACTCCAATATAGCCAAAACAATTCTTAACAATAAAATAACTTCCAGGGGAATCACCATCTCTGACCTCAAGCTATACTACATAGCAAAAGTGATTAAAAACGAACAAACAAACAAACAAACAAAAAACCCTGTATGGTATTGCTACAGAGACAAACAGGAAGATCAATGGAATAGAATCAAAGACCCAGAAGTAAACCCCCACACCTACGGTTACTTGTTCTTTGACAAAGATGCAAAAAACATACAATGGAAAAAAGAATGCATCTTCAATATATTGTGCTGGTCCATCTGGCCATCTATAAGTAGAAAAATGGAAATGGATCCATATTTATTAACTTGCACAAAGTTCAAGTAGAAGTGGATCAAGAATTTCAATATAAACCCAGGTATACTGAAACTAACAGAAGAGAAAGTGGGAAAGACCCTCCACCTCATTGGCATAGGGGGAAATTTCCTCAACAGAACACCTATAGCTCAGGCTCTAAGATTAACAATTGATAAATGGGACCTCCTGAAACTGAAAAGCTTCTGTAAAGGCAAAGACACAGTCAGTAGGAGAAATTAGTTACCTACAGATTGAGGAATAAACATTAAACTCCACATCCAGTAGGAGGTTAATATACAAAATATATAAAGAACTCAAGAAATTAACCTTCAAAACTGCAAATAAGCCAATTAAAAAATGGGGTATAGAGCTAAACAGAGAATTCACAACAGAAGAATTGCAAATGAGCAAGAAGTACTTAAAGAAATATTCCAAGTCCTTAGTCATCAAAGAAATGCAAATCAAGATGACCCTGAGATTCTACCTCACACATATAAGAATGGCTAAGATCAAAACTCAAGTGACAGCACATGTTGGAGAGGATGTGGAGAAAGAGGAGCACTCCTCCATTGCTGGTGGGATTACAAACTGGTACAACCACTCTGGAAATCAATCTAGAGGTTCCTCAGAAAATTGGAAAGAGATCTACCTATACCACTCTTGGGCAAATACCCAAAGAATGTCCCACCATACCACAAAGATATGTGCTCCACCACATTCATAGAAGCCTTATTTGTATAGCCAGAAGCTGGAAACAACCCAGATGTCCCTAAAAGAATAGATACAGAAAAGAAGGTTCATTTATACAATGGAGTACTATTTAGCTGTTAATAAGGAGGACACCATGAAGTTTGCAGGCAAATGGATGGAATTAGAAAATATCATGCTGAGTGAGGTAACTCAAACCCAAAATGACATGCATCGCATGTAATCAATAATAAGTGGATATTAGCCAAAAGTACAGAATACCTAGGATACAATCGACAGACCATAAGAAGTGTAGCAAGCACACATGCCCAAGTGAGGATGCTTCAATCCCACTTAAAAGGGGGAAGGAAACAATCAAAGGAGGCAGAGGGAGGGAGGAAACTGGGTGGAGGAGGGGAAGGAAAAAGTGGAATAAGAGAAGATATGGGGTGGAAGGAACAAGAGAGAAGCCCAGAGGGCCAAGAGAATGAATGTGAATAAGCAGCCTTGGGGAGTGGGAAGTGAGGGAACCCTTCAGAAAGTACCAGAGACCCAAGATGTGACACACTCTCGGGACACATTGGGAGTGACCTTAGCCAAAATGCCCAACACTGGGGAAAGGAAAACTCAAAGCATACCTTCAGTAGATAGAGCCTCAAGTGAAGGGACAGGGTTACTAACCCAAAGTCAAAATTTCTGACCCAGAATTGTTCTAAGAGAATTACAGGAATTACTTGGAATCCATATCATGTGGTGACACCAAGGCCTGACACTACTATGCTATGATGTGCTTACAGATGGAAGGCTGGCATGGCTGCCTCGGAGAGCCCCTATTAGCAACTGACTAAGACAGAAGCAGATACTTACACCCAACCAAAGTACTGAAGTCAGGGTCCCCTATGGTTGAATTAGGGGAAGGACTGAAGAAGCTGAAATAGAGAGTGAACCCATAGGAAGACCAGCAGTCTTAAGTCACCCAGACCCTAGGGAGCTCCCAGAGACTGAGCCACTGACCAGGGGCTGGTCTAAGGCCCCTGGCACATTTGTATAGAGGTTTGCCTGGTGGGAGAAGATGCAGTTAATCCTGGAGAGACTTGAGGCCCTAGGGAAGCAGGATGCCTGTGAGGGAGGAGGTGAACACTCTCTTGGAGGCAAAGGAGAGGAGGAATTGGGTGAAAAACTGTGGGACTGAAGATCTTGGTGGGGGCAATGACTAGAATGTAAATAAATGAAATAGTTTAAAAAATATTAAGTCATCTTGGCATGATGATTCATGCTTATAGCCCCAGAGAGCTGAGGCAGAAGGAACCTCACAAGTTCAAGGCCAATTTTGGAAAATAAAATAAAAAAAAAGCTTAGCTAGGATTACATATGAAGACATGTTCCTTAAAATTGAGATAAGAATTATCATTTTAAAATTGATTTATTTCCATTCATTTTTAAGGCTAGTATCTGTTTACTCCCTTTAAAAGAAATCCATCTTGCCAGTTGAGATTCTACAGTACTTATTTCACCCACAGGGTTGGAGAATGGTAGATCCCTGTCCAAATCTACTAGCCAGGATTTGCAGAGCCTGCACAAACAGATTTGAAGTAGTCACCAAAGGATAAAGGTAGAAAACTGAAAAGATGAGAAAGACCTGGTAGAAAGTTATTAGGGTGATCAAATGGAACTATGACGCTGCAGACTCCTCTTTTCATAGTTTTCTTCTATGCCTGGAAGAAGTATACCTGCCTGTTTGAGGTTGAGTGGCTCTGCTCCACTGTATTTCCATACCTATGTCACCCTAGATCCAGATGTAACACACCCAACCAATCACAAAATGGATCGCCACAACTGAGGCAAAACATTTCTTTTCTTTTGATAAATTTTCTTTACATGTGGTATCATGTTAGAAAACTAACACAACCTATTACATAGAATGTGATTGTTTTATTTATCAAGAAACGAAAATACAAATACTGTTTGGCCAACACTATATATGGTCTGTAAAAGCAAAACTATTCACACATGTTTGCTGACCTATGCAAGGTGGTCCTCATTTGGCATTTAATCCTATGCTGTCTTGAAGCATTCTGCTTTCCCTGGTTAGAGTGCAGGTAGAAGTGTCTCTTACCAAGGATAAAGGTAACTAAGAAACCAGTGGCAATGAGAAAATTCAACCAAGACTGTGTGAAAAAGCTTCAAGAGCTGAGACTCCCTTGGTTAAGGCGAAGAAAGAAAAAAACCAAAAAGAGCCAGTCTTTAGCATCTGTTAAATGAGCTTAACCAGGATGTGCAAGAGGAACTTGACAAAAGGGAGGGCAGCAGTACCACCAGCACTTCAAATGATGACATAGAGCTCAGAGACCACAGAACCATCTGTCCAAAAGTCTCCACCCTGACCACTGGGCAACTGTGAACATAGCAACTTTGCAACTTCTGGTGATGGTGATGAAATAAAATAAAACTCTTAGGAGTCAAAAAAGAAATTCTGCTTTCACTGTTATTAGTAAAGAACAACCATTTTTAATCACATTGTTGTTAGTGTATGTTAATAGCAACAGAAGCTAAGCTAACAATTTAAATACATTATCTTTTTGTCATTTTAACTCTCTGAATTCTTTATATTACTAGTTAATCATTGAGATGCAACATATTGTTATGCCAAGGCCACATGAATAGACTTGATCTGAACTTAAGTTTGTTTTATTTAATAACTTATTTCTAGTGCTACTGGAAATTTCTAGTGCTCATCACTTTGCTCTCTTAAATCATTTACATTGTGTATATATGTGTTTAACCCTAGATTACAAATTCCTTAAAGGTGAAGGCTGTGTGTCTTACAAATTTAAAGCATGCTACATGAATAGTGGCTGTTCAATAAATACTTATTAAATGCATAAATAAATGGATTCAGGTCAGTGTTCAATCTTTTACAGGCCCACTGAGGGATATGTTATTAAAGAACATGACTTTATATTCATAATTTAAAGTCGTAGCAAATACTTCATAGTTTTTCCCCAAATCCTTAAATAAATCTTTCTATTTGGGCCTTTATTTCATTATGCTAACCTGAACCATGACTCAGAATTCAGAATGATGTTTTCAATAAATTACTTTCTCACCGCCCCTATCCTATCTTCCTTCCTTTCACAAATATTTGCCATACTGCTTAATATATGCAAGTTAAAGTGGTAGACAAAATAAACGTAGCTCATGTCCTCATGCAAAACTGCAAACTAGGCCCCATGCTTATTGTTTATATTTATCTAAACTAGGTCACTATCACATTTTAAAGCATGTTATTTAATTCTAGTTGATACATAGACAACAAGTGCAATTAACCTCCACTTATGACCCAGGCAAATTTGGCTTAAAAGGCCAGTTGCCATGGGAATCTAATGAATTCCTGTGATATTTCTGCAGATCCTTGAAATTTAAGTCTTTGCTAATCCTTTCTGGCTCTGGTATACTTTTTTTTTTTTTTTAAATTGGGCATTGTGCTATTACTCCATTATCATGGCTCAATTTTCAAACCAATTAGGAGACATAGTTTTTGTCCACATCTGGGTTACCTAGTGACAGTTCCACAAAGTCAAATGAATGCTATAAATTTACACTGGAAATAATGATGCAATGGTATTTAGCACTTTAGTAAAGAGATGAAAAATAAAAAGTTGGTTCCTGTTCTCAAGGGACCTACAGACTGAATACACATATTCTAAACATATATGTTCTAAAAGCACCATATTTAAAATTACAAAACAGCAAATATAAATTCCATTAGTTCAGAAGTAAATTTAAATAATTATACTATACCTGTACAATGAAATATTACAGTCATCCATTGGACGGAGCACAGGGTCCCCAATGAATGAATTAGAGAAAGTACTCAAGGAGTTGAAGGAGTCTGCAGCCCTATAGGAGGAACAACAATATGAACTAACCAGTAACCCCAAAGCTTCCTGGGACTAAAGTACCAATCAAAGGAAACACATGGTGGGACTTGTTTCTCTAGCGGCATATGTAGCAGAGATAGCCTAGTCATCTATCATGGGAGGAGAGGCCCTTGGTCATGTGAAGGCTCTATGCCCCAGTATAGGGGATTTCCAGGGCCAGGAAGCAGGAGTGGGTGGGCTGGGGAGCATGGGGAGGGGGGAAAGGTTAGGGGATTTTCAGAGAGGAAACTAGGAAAAGGGATAGCATTTGCAATCTAAATAAATAAAGTATCTAATTAAGAAAAAGATATACTGAGGAGGTCTTTTGAAATAAAGTTATGTCTATCATTACAAAATGGCACATGAAAGGTTACTATCCTGAGTCAGCATTTTAAATCTGTACTTGAAATTCTCACCAATGGTGATCTTAAGAGAGGGGAATTGGGAAGAGCAGCAGTGATAAAGGCCTGTAAACAGAATGCCTAGATTTATTTATGCATTTCAATGTATTTAACAGGCATATTTTTACAATTAATAGATTAATGCAACTAGATCAAAGGCTGTTGATAAAAAGTGATTGTCAAAAGGCAGTCAAAATCATTGGATTTATTGTCTTTTTCATATGGTGGTTATATTTGTGCACAATGAGATGTCATTGTGGTATTAAATGTGATTCCTAGAATGTTGGAGAACCTTAAGATTTAAATAATATTTTTTTGGGTGGTTTTGGTCTCATCATGTTTTATCTGGGCTTTTGCTCATTAAACTATACAGGTTTTGGCTTATTTATTATGGTTTCCAATTTTTTTTTATTTTTAGGTGATTTCTATTTGTAAAAAAATGACTGTGTCTCTGTGCCTGTATATGTTTCTTGTGCTTTTTAGTTGGTTCTTTTCTTTATGTTTTCTTCCTATTATGGTTAAGTTTCTTCTTAGTGTCATTTTTAAAGAGAGAAAAAGAAACGGTGTGGATTTTGGTTGGTGGGGAGTTGAGGAATTGTGAACATTTGTAGGATGGCATCAGACTATATTATATAAAAAAAATCTATTTTAAATAAAAATTTTCAATTATGCTTTAAAAATGCCCCTGAAACAGAGACAAGGAGGCAGCCTGGGACCCTGGGTTAATTACTCTAAAGAAAGGACCTGTATCTCAGCTAAAGTTATGTGTATTCTCATCTTTGTCTCCCAGATTTCTGAGAACTGTCAGATAAGCAAGAGGCTTAGGGGTAGGGGGAAGTAGATTCCCTATCCTTGCCCACACTGTAAATAAATACACTTTTCTTTACCAAAAATAAATTACTGAGTACACATGACATATCTTGTGCATGGAGGGCAGAGGGCAATTTTTTTAGTTAGGGTTTCTATTGCTGTGATAAAATACCATAACCAAAATTGACATAAGGAAGATTGCAACTGGTAGTGCACCATCCATTGAAGTCAGTGAAGTAATGTGGAGGCAGGGACTAATGCAAAGGCCATGACACAGTACTGCTTATTGGCTTTCTCCTGAAGGTTCCCTTATCCTGTTTTGTTATACAAACCCTGCGACCATCTTTCTTTGAAGGAGAAAATCTCACCATGGACTGGACCCTACTACACTGATCAGTAATTAATCACCAGGCTAGACCACATGTCAATGTGTTGATAACCTTTTCTCAATGAAGGTCTATCCTTTTAAAATAACTCTAGGTGTGTCAAGATGGCATAAAAATAGACAGCTCAACTCTGTTCCCTTCAGTCTGCAATTTAGGAGGATTGTACTTGAGTGCCCAGGCTTTCACAGCAAGAAACACAGACATCATCGCAATCATCACTATAATCATAACAAGCTCTCAGTAAGGTCTGCTATTTCCGTCACGATCATCACCGTTAAGATTACTATTCAATGGCTTCATTTCTGGAGTTCATACTCCTCAGCCTCTGTAATTAATTGTCTTGCATGTGAGCCAGCCCCCTTTTGCTGTTCTAATTTTGTCATTTTCATCATTAACATCATCATCATTTTTATCATCATAATTGATAATCAGTATATAATACAATGAAGTGTCAGAAAGTCATATTTTCCATGATATACAAGTATTACCAAAAGATGTAAAATTCCCAAATGAATAGAAATGCTCATTTTCCCTCTATGGGATGTAGGATTGGTAAATATCTTTTATCCAGTCTGTTGGTTGCCATTTTGTCCTATTGACTGTCCTTTGCCTTACAGAAGCTTTGCAATTTTATAATGTTCCATTTGTGAAATCTTGATCTTAAAGCATAGGCCTTTGGTGTTCTGTTCAGGAACATTTCTCCTGTGCCCATGTTTTAGAAATATTTCTCCTCTTTCTCTTCTATTAGACTCAGTATATTTGGTTTTCTGTGGAGGTCCTTGACCCACTTGGACTTGAGCTCTGTACAGGGAGATAAGAATGGATCAATATGCCTTCTTCTACATGTTGACTGCTAGTTGAACCAGCACCATTTGTAGAAAATGCTTTTTCCACTGGATGGTTTTAGCTCCTTTGTCAAAGATCAAGTGACCATATGTGTGTGGGTTCATTTCTGGGTCTTCAATTCTATTCCATTGATTTACTTGCCTATCACTGTACCAATACCATGCAGTTGTTAACACAATTGCTCTGTAGTATAGCTTAAGATCAGGGATATTGAATGCCCCAGAAATTCTTTTATTATTGAGAATAGTTTTTGCTATCCTTGGGTTTTTTTAATACCAAATGAATTTGAGAATTGCTCTTTCTAACTCTATGAAGAATTGAGTTGGAATTTTGATGGGCGTTGCATTGAATCTGTAGATTGTTTTTGGCAAGGTGACCATTTTTACTGTATTAAGCCTGCCAATCTATGAGCATGGAAGTTCTTTCCATATTCTGAGGTCTTCTTCGATTTTTTTTTCTCCAGAGACTTGAAGTTCTTGTCAAGATCTTCATTTGTTTGGTTAAAGTCACATCAAGATACTGTAACTTGTTTGTGACTATTGTGAATGGCATCATTTCCCTATTTCGTTCTCACTCTGTTTATCCTTTGAGTATAGGAAGACCACTGATTTGTCTGAGTTAATTTTATATCTGGCCACTTTACTGAAGTTGTTTATCAGTTGTAAGAGTTCTCTGGTGGAGTTTTTGGGGTCATTTAAGTGCACTATCATATCATCTGCAAATAATGACATTTTGACTGCTTCCATTCCAAGTTGTATCCCTGTGACCTCCTTTTGTTGTCTAACTGCTCTAGCTTAAACTTCAAGTACTATATTGAATAGATAGGAATGGGAAGCCTTGTCTAGTCCCTGATTTTAGTGTGACTAGAGGGCTAATAACTAATATAAACAAAGAACTCAAAAATTAGACTCCAGAGAACCAAAAATAACTCTGAGGAATTTTGAAGGGCTGAGAAGCACCTAAAGAAATGTTCAATACCTTAGTCATCAGGGAAATGCAAATCAAAACAACCCTGAGATTCCACCTCACACCAGTCAGAATGGCTAAGATCAAAAACTCAGGTGACAGCAGATGCTTGTGTGGATGTGGAGAAGGAGGGACCCTCCTCCATTGTTGATGGGATTGCAAGCTGGTTCAACCACTCTGGAAATCAGTCTGGGGGTTCCTTAGAAAATTGGACATAGTACTAACTGAGGATGCGGCCATAGCACTCCTGTTCATATACACAGAAGATGCTCTAACATGAAATAAGGACACATGCTCCACTNTGTTCATAGTTGACCTATTTATAATAGCCAGAAGCTGGAAAGAACCCAGATGTCCCTCAACACAGGAATGGATACAGAAAATGTGGTACATTTACACAATGATATACCACTCAGTTATTAAAAACTATGAATTCATGAAATTCTTAGGCAAGTGGATGGAACTAGAAAATATCACCCTCAGTGAGGCAAACCAATCACAAAAGAACACATATGGTATGCATTCACTCATAAGTGGATATTAGCCCAAAAGCTCCAAATCCCCAAGATACAATTCATAGACCACATGAAGCTCAAGAAGAAGGAAGAGCAAAGTGTGGTTGTTTCAGTGCTTCATAGTAAGGGGAACAAAATACAGGAGGATATATAAAGACAAAGTACAGAGCCGTGACTGAAGAAAAGGCTATCCAGAGACCTTCATACCTGGGGATTCATCCCAGATACGGTCACCAAACTCTGACTCTATTGTGGATGCTATGAAATGCTTGCTGAAAGGAGCCTGATAAGGCTCTCTCCTGAGAGGTCTCGCCAGAGCCTTAAAATTCAGAGTCAGATGCTTATAGTCAACTATTGCACTTAGTGATGTGTCCCCAAGGGAGGAATTAGAGAAAAGACTGAAAGAGCTAAAGGGTTTTGCAACCCCATAAGAAGAACAAGAATATCAACCAACCACACCCCCAGAGCTCCCAGGGACTAAGCCACTAACCAAGGAGTACTCATGGCCCCAGTTGCATATGTAGCAGAGTCGAGGGGAGGAGAGTTTCTTGGCTCTATGAATGCTCAATTGATGCCCAGTATAGGGAAATCAAGGGCAGGGAGGCAGGAGTGGGTGGGTGAACACCCTCATAGAAGCAGAGGAAGGGGGTATTGGATAGGAGGTTTCCTGGAAGGGGGGAAACCAGGTAACAGGATATCACTTGAAATGTAAATGAATTTAAAAATACATTTTTTTTAAAAAAAAAAGAAAAAATGCTCATTTTTCAAGCAGTGTAGCCTTTGGACCATTTTGTCTTTTATCTTCTTTGCTTAGACTAATTTATTAAGAAAATACTCTGTAAGGCCAGCATCTGTGATTGTTGAAAAATTATATGATACTGATATTAGCATCCTGTCTTCCAATGTTCTAAAATATAGAATGGTGAGGAATGATTCAGTACACTAAGTAGTCTTTTATGGCTAGGAATAATAGCCCTAGTTCAGAAAGACTGATGACTGTTGTAATTGACAGATAACTGTAAGCAATCTAAATATGCATATGAATTGAAGTTAATCCAAATGAAATTAAGTAAATTTTAATGTGATACTCAAAAAGATGTCCAAAATTACTCAAGTTGAAAATACAAAGTAAGAAGAAAATTAATAGACAGATGCACAGACAGCCTTTTCTTTATATAGTAAATACACTGTAATGATGTGTATGCATAAGTTTAAGAAAACCAAGTTAGACTTTAAGAAAAAGACAATAAAGGAGAAAAACTCTATTTTGTGTATTGTTTTCTAAATACTTTAGATAATGTATTTATAGTTTTGGATATTTGTTTTACTGAAGTACTATAGATGGAACCTAATAGGTTAGACATGTACTCTACCATTAAGCTACATGGTAAAAAATTTCCTGGTCAGAACAAAAGAGCAAACAAAGAACTTTATTATCAACATGATAGTCTATTTTGTTTCTTTTATTTTTGCCTATATCATTCACAACCACTTTGCTCTTTTTTTGTAACCTTCTAGAACCTCATCTTTCCTTCCTTCCTTCCTTGCTTGCTTTCTTCCATTCTTCCTTCCTTCCTTTCCTTTTTTCTTCTTTTTGAATCAGTGTCCCCCGGATCTCAGGCTATTACCAAAACTTGCAGTATAGCTGAGTATAGTTTTGAAATCTTGATGCTATGCTTCCATGGGATTGCAGTTCTTTGTTCCCATATAAGCCTTATTCTCTCATTTAAGCATCTTTCACCAAAATGTTAAATCTGATAAATTATGTAGTGGTATAGAGAAAAAGGTTTGCCTTTTGTTAATTAACAAATATGTTTGGTTTTAAATCTGTTATCAGGGCTCCCTTTGTAATGTTAGTAAAGCTATATATGCATACTCTCTGAACTTTACTGTCATCAGAAATTGAGACAGCAATACTTAAATAATATGCATTCTAAATGAATAAGAATAATGTATATTGTCTGTCACAGTGCCTGAAACATATCAAATGCTTCCACTCAGGGAGTAATTATTAACAGTATATCCAGATGCATCCCCGCTAGCTATCTGTGGCTAGTTACTTCATCTGAGTTAACAAAAGGATACTTGGTGCAACTTAGTTTTTTCTCTGCATGTACTAATTGTTTTAGATTGAGCAATTTATTTCATATGCACTCATAACATTCCTTTGTAGCATACATATTAATACTTGAAATTTTAAGAAGAAAAGATCCAGAGAAGTTAATTTTCTTGGGAAAAAAATATAGACAAGATTATAACCCAAAGTTAGCTTTCACAAAGATAAATAAATGCCATTACAAACTAATTATGCATATGTGCAAGAGAAAATTAAAAAGGAGTCCATGAGTTTGAGAGAAAATAAAGGGATGAATGGAAGGGGTGTAAGAAGAATGGAAAGAGGAAATTGATGTACTTATAATAGTATGCCTCCCAAGGAGTTGTAGGGGGCTGCAACCCTGTAGGTGCAACAACAATATGAACTAACCAGTACCCCCTGAACTCGAGTCTCTAGCTGCATATGTAGCAGAAGATGGCCAAATTGGCCATCATTGGGAAGAGAGGCCCCTTGGCCTTGTAAACTTTATATGACCCAGCACAGGGGAAGACCAGGGCCAAGTAGTGGGAGTGGGTGGGTAGGGGAGCAGGGGCGTGGGGGGGATAGCATTTGAAATGTAAATAAAGAAAATAATAAATTAAAAAAAATAATAGTATGCCTGTCCTCTGAGAGGCTTTATGAGTCCCCGATTGAGACAGATACCATTGGACTGATTTGGGGACCCACTATGGAAGAGTTAGGGGAAGGACTGAGGGAGCTGAAGAGGATGGCAACACCATAGAAAGAACAATGGTATCAACTAACCAGGATACCCAGAAGCTCCCAGAGACTGAGCCACCAACCAAAGAGCATACACAGTCCACAACCCCTACACATATGTAGCAGAAGGCGGCCTTGTCTGGCCTCAGTGGGTGAGGATATGCTTGGTCCTGTGGAGATTTGATGCACCAGGGTAGAGCAATACAGGTGGCAGGGGAGCTACCTTCTCAGAGGTGAAGGGGAAGAGGAGTGGGGGAAAAGTTAACTCTGTAATGGGGGACTGGGAAGGGGAACAGCATTTGGGATATAAATAAAATAATTACTAAAAATAATTATAAAAATAAAAATATTATGAAAACATGATTATAATACATTTGAAAATAGAGAAAACAATAGGAATAATAGAAATAATACAAACTTGCAACATTCAATTTTCTTACTGAATTTTAAAAGTTAAAATTTTGTAAGTCTAGCAAATACTTATTTTTTATTCAACTAACAAATATCAAACATCTTTTACAGATAGGGAAGGGTCATTATGTTACTCTGTAAATGTTGAGTTAATTCAGGAAATGGGAAAGACAGTAAATTTGTTACATGTTAACAGGATTTCAAATACTATGCCAGAAAATAACCCAGAAAAGAGTAAACAGGATGGTAAATGTGCATATATGTGTGTATTTTATTTTTATTAATTGATTAATTTACTATTTGTTTACATCCAAAGCGCTGACCCCCACTTCCAGCACCCCTCATTAAAACTCTCCCCATTCCCTTCTTCTCTGAGAGGGTAGGCTCCCCCCTAGTTATCTCCCTATCCTGGGACATCAAGTCTCTGCCAGATTAGGTGCATCCTTGCCCACTGAGACCAGACAAGGCAACCTTGCAGGGGAATGGATACCACAGTTGGCCCACAGCTGTAGGGAGAGCCTCCACTCCTGTTGTCGGGGGACCACACGGAGACTGAGCTATACACATCTTCTATATATGTGCCAGGGGCCTCATTCCAGCCTGTGTTTTTTCATTGGTGGCTCAGTTTCTTAGATCTCCTAGCAGTCCAGGTCCAGGATAGTTAATTCTCCCTATGCTCCTTCTTCTCTGAGAGGGTAGGCTCCCCCCTGGGTATTTGCCTGTTGATCTACCTGTGGGGTTTCCATTCCCTTCAGGGCCTTCAATCCTTCCCCCAACTCTTCCATAAGAGTCCCTGTCCTCCGTCCAATCTTGGCAGTGTATGTCTCTGTCTGTTTTAGTCAGCTGCTGGGTTGAACCTCTCATAGGACAGTTATGCTAGGTTCCTGTCTGCAAGCATAACAGAATATCATTAATAGTGTCAGGAACTGGTGCTTGCCCATGGGATGGGTTTCAAGTAGGACTGGTTATTGTTTGACCATTCCTTCAGTCTCTGCTCCATCTTTGTCCCTGAATTTCTTAGACAGGTCAATATTGGGGTTGACAGTTTTGTAGGTGGGTTGGTGTCCTTATCCCTCCATTGGGGGTCCTGCCTAGCTACAGTAAGGGGCTTCTTCAAGTTCCATGTCCCCACTGTTAGAACTTGAAAGAACAATTCTTAACTTTATATGGAAAACAAAAATCCCATGATAGACAAAACAATCCTGAACAATAAAAGAACTTCTGGAGGAGTCACCATCTCTGACCTCAAGCTGTACTACAGCGCAATACTGATTAAAAACTACATAGTATTGTCATAAAAACAGGCAGGTGGCTGGGCAGTGGTGGCACACGCCTTTAATCCCAGCACTTGGGAGGCAGAGGCAGGTGAATTTCTGAGTTCGAGGCCAGCCTGGTATACAGAGTAAGTTCAAGGACAGCCAGAGCTACACAGAGAAACCCTGTCTCGAAAAACAAAAAACAAAACAAAACGAAACAAAAACCAAACCAATCAAACAACAACAACAACAAAAAAAACCAGACAGGTAGGTCAATGGAATAGAATCAAACACCCAGAAACAAACTTACACACCTAAAGACATTTGATTTTTTGACAAAAAAGCCAAAACTGTACAATGGAAAAAGGAAAGCATCTTCAACAAATTATGCTGGTTTAACTGGATGTCAACACAAAGAAAAATGCAAACAGATCCATGTCTATCACTCTGAAAAAAAGTCACTCAATTTCAAGTGGATCAAGAACCTCAACATAAAACCAGCTACACTGAATTTCATAATTTTATTTTTAATTTGTAATTTTTACATATTATAAATTTTAGATTATGAGGTTTTGTTTAATGTTTCCAAATAGGAAGTTAATCTGCAAATACAATAATTCTTCGAAATTTTTTTACTGTTTATCACATTTTAATTAAAATATGTTCATTTGTTATTACTGTGTGTTTGTCTGGTGGTAGGGTTATGCATATCATGGCATCATGACATACATGTGGAGGTGACAGGACAAGTTTCAGGAGTCAGTTCTTTCCTTCCACCCACAGGATGTCATGCTTCTGAGTCATCTCACTGCTCTTAACTAGGTTTTAAGAAAATAATAACGCTTTGGAGAACTGATGTCATATGTAGTTAAAGTTGAACGAGACTGCATACTTGTATTGGAAGGATGAAAGAATAGGGTATCATTGCTGGTCTTGTAACTTGATTCTTCTTTGGCTTCTCTGTCTTCTGCTGGTTTGTTCTGAGTTGCAGTTCAGTTTTGTTCTACCACCCAAATGCACATACTTGTTCTCAACTGGTACTCAGTGTCCTTAGCAGGCTCACTGTCCTCTATCCAAGCCAAGAGTATTGGTCAGAGAAGGTGATGCAGACTACCCTCTTTTTTCCCCCACACTACACACTTGTTTTAGCAACAGCATCCATTGTGGGTGCTGCAGCCCCAGGGTAGGACCTGGTAAACAGTGAAGGAGGCCTCCATACCACTGTGATAGTATGAGTACCCACAGCAACTGGCACATTGTGGGATACAAGATAAGAAGTTCCTAGCAAGTTAGTGAGCCTCATTATGTGCCTGGGGCTGGGTGGTGCCTGCTTCCCCTATTTGTACAGAAGTCCCCTCCTGCGCAGGCAGCCTGGCACCTCCCTGTAGTGGCAGTGGGGAACTCGAGTCAATTCCCCCTTGGTCTAAAGGCTGTATAAAAATGTTTGCTGCTGCACAATAAAATAGCTCTGCATTCAATGCTGGTCTCTGGAGTCTATTTCCCGAGTTGGTAACTCTGCATCCCTTACTCCACCTGGTTCCCACAGCCCATTCTTATAGAATATATGCTTTGAAGTGTACTCATGGGATGGTCAACAATGGAATAATTACTCAGCCCTTACAGCAATCTCCTTTCACTATTGCAAGTGAGTGAGTGTTCCCATGGCTTTAGCTTCAGTCTCCCAGCATGTGTCTTTGCCAGGATATTCTAGCACCTTGTTACACAGGATGCTAAGCACTTGAAACATTTTGTGTGTTTCTTCACCTTTGGGGATCTGGTTAACATCATTGAGAGCATTCTTCTTCAACATCCTCCTGATTCATCGTAAAAAAAAGTGGCTGGAATTTCAAGACTGTTTTGTTCTCAGTTGTGCCTTCAGATTTCAGACAGTACCTGGTATAGATCACTGCACCAATAATTCTTTATAATAATAATAATAATAATAATAATAATAATAATAATAATAATAATAATTACACACACAGACACACGTGTGTGTGTGTGCTTGTATGTAAATGCTTTATGTGTACAGGTGCCCACAGGTCAAGACAAGCATAAGATTCCATGGATCTACATGGCATCTAGAAATGAAATACAAACCCTCTGGAAAAAAGAAAAAGAAGCTGTCCTCTTCACTACTGAGTCATCTCCAAACATGAGAAATGTGTTGAATTCAATTGTTTCAAATTTTCCACATAGGAGACAAAATATTATGAAGCTTAACAATACTGAGTTTGAAAAGAGGTTTTGATTTGTTCTATCAAATGAGATAATGAACTAATATTAACATACATGTTTTGAAGTAAAAATTCTAGTATGTAGCTTGGCTAATGAACAGAACAAAGTTTAAAAATAGTTTCATCCAATAAATCTTCATGTCAGTAAAAAGTGGTTTTAGATTAGGAAATATAATGTTGTTTTGCAATACTAGGAATGATCCCCTGCTGCCCCAAAGAAGTGATTATCATGAATAATTTTAGAAATCGATGAAAGTGGAAAGCTTGCCATCACTGTGTGAATTCTAAAATCCTATTTTACAAACAAATTAGAGAAACATTTTTGAAACAGTTCAGCTTAGATGAAATATTTGAAATGTTAAAGAACAGGATATGCAAAGTAGACAGATTCAGCATGAAAATAATAAAGTAGTAACATCTGAAAGAGGCACTGTCACATTTTATACTTCATTTTCCCTTCTTTTCCTTTTCCTTTTCCTTTTCCTTCCTTCCTTCCTTCCTTCCTTCCTTCCTTCCTTCCTTCCTTCCTTCCTTCCTTCCCTCCTTTCTTTCTTCCTTTCTTTCTTCCTTTCTTCTTCTTTATTTATTTTCAAGATGGAGTTTCTCTGTGCAGCCCTGGCTGTCCTCGAACTTGAACAAGCTGGCATTGAACTAATAGAGATCTGCTTGCCCCTGCTTCCCCAGTGCTGGGATTAAAAGTATGCATCGCCAAGACCTATTATATTTCATTTTTATACTAAGAAAAATATATAAAACAAATTACAACAAAATTAACTTACATACACAAAGGTTACAACTTTTGTTGTAGATAACTAATATGAGGCACCATATAAATGTAAAATCTATAAAAGGTTATCAAATTATCAAGTTCATTCATATCTGTTTTGAGTTTACATAGTCCTATTTTTACAATGCGTAACTGTAGACAATAAAAAAGTTGTTTCACCACATAATATCATTGTTTACTTAGGGTAGTACCTGATTACATGTACTGACCTCAGAAGCACATGAAATATATTATCTATTGTGTGAACACCTAAAACTACAAAGAAAGATGTAAGCAACAATCTTCATTTTCACAAAAGGGAAAGATAGATAGATAGATAGATAGATAGATAGATAGATAGATAGATAGATAGATAGATAGATGATAGATAACTTTCTTAAACCTTTATGTAATGAAGATTAATTAATTCATATGACCTCATGATGTAAACAGACCCCCAGACCAAATTTAATACCACCTACTGATGCAAAAATCACATGATGAAGTTAAGAAACTTTTCTTTCAATTATACTCAGTATGCCTATGTCAACACATCTTAGAAAAAATAATCTCCATTACTTTCTAGACTTTATCTCATAAATTACTGCAGTTTAACCTGTTCTTTCTCTTTTCTTTTCTTTTTTTTTTT
>NC_034613.1:31429367-31454270 GCF_900095145.1 Mus pahari | reverse complement strand
TCCTCCTGTGATTCTGTTAGCCTCTGTCAGCAGTCCTGGGAGTCCAGCTCTCTCCTGAGTCTCAGTGGTCAGATTACTCTCTGCAGGGAAGCTCTCCTCTAGCAGGGAAGGTGCACAGAGACCTGGTGTTCAGATCTGCCTCCTGGCTGAAGATGTAGGCCCAAAACAGGGTCTGTCCCAGAAGATATGTAGCCTCTGCAGTTTACACACTCACCTGCATAGACTAGACACCAAGGGTCCCTGGATACAATATGACTCTCTCACCTGCTCTGGCAGACAGAGCCCTCACAGTTGGCTACCTTTCCTCTGGCGGGGAGGTACCCAAATGCCTGGAGCCTGAAACAGGGTCTGTCCCAGAAGCTAGGTTGCTTCTGTCTGTCCCAAAACTGTGTAGCTTCTCCAGTCCACACTCTCACCAGTGCAGACTGGAACCAGTGAGAACCCTCCTGGGTGGACACCTCTCCTCTGGAGGGAAAGGTCCTGGATGTCTGGAGTGAGAAAGGGGATCTGTCCCAGAAGTTGTGTTGCTCCTGCAGGCCTCCTTCTCCCTGGCAATGCACTTGAGCAAAGATGGCTCTCTTACCAGCTTAGGCAGTGAGAACCCTCCAGGGCAGACACCTCTCCTGTGGCAGGGCCAAGTATTTTATTAAGCAACGTTATCATATAGGTATTACATTTTGTCCCATAGTATATGAGGCAGTCTTTTTGAGAATCTATTAATACAGGTAGTTTTTATATTACTATGACAAGTCAAAGTAACTCTAAAGTCTAAAGATAATTTATATGTATGTCGGAAAACACTGTATGACAGAAAATAGATAATGAGTCTTTTTGAAAAGAAGGTCTAGAAAAACAAGTCTGGCCAATGGCCTCTGAGACTTTGAAGGCAACAATCAAACCACAAAGAATAGTTAAGAATTGTCATATACATAATAACTGGAAGGATCAAATATTGCTGGGATTATGTGGTCTCAGTAAAAGTTAAATTTTAAGTGAATCCAATGACTATTTCCTCCCATTTAATGCAGAAGTTTATATAAAACAATCTGACTACATTCCAACTAATCACGTATTCAGTATCATGTTCCTATGAGGAATCTGTAACAATAGCTTGTTTTCCTCTGTTTGTGGGATTTTGTTTTATCTCACATTAGATTCATTTATCATCTTGACAGGCTGTTTTGTATTGAGTATCTACCACTAAAGAAAGGGAGAATCAATTGTCAAACATTCTGTGCCAAATACTTGTATAGGAACATGTGAAGGGGCTTCATTTTCACGAGAAAGAATTCTTTTGGTGTGAGTCATTGTTGTTCTCTTTCATATTGTCGTGGGCAATTGGGTTTATTTTTATCTGTAAAAAGGATCACTTTGCTTGATAAAAGGAAGAATTCACATTTTATCTAATGGATCATGTTAGGTGCCATGAAAAATATTTGGAAGTGAAAATACTAAAAGACCTTGCTACAAAGCAGTTTCCATAATATTGGAATACTACAATGGATCTATATGGTGTCCTCCTGCTGATGATGGTCATTCACACTGGTGAATAGGCAAGAGGGTCTTAATTAATATATCTCCCCACCTTAGTTCCTACAGAACAACCAGTGGAGTTCAGTGTTGGTACATTTGTCTAGCATGCACAAATGTCCTGGGTTCTATCCCAAGCCCCAGGGGATAGCCATATGGAGTGAGTGACCAGATTCAAGCTTTTGGAAGACATAATTTACAGTACCAGATATATACATTGCATGCAACCTTGGACATGGTTTCTGCATAGTTTTTTTTTTTTTAAATTAGAGTTTTAAATGTGACTTGAACAATGACAATATCAATATTTATACTAACATGGGAAGGGGAGATCTTACAAGATTCCATCTATAGACAAAGAACTATAGGCAACTAATGACAGCTGGGAGAGGAACAATTGGCATCTTCTACAGATGAACCAGTTGTTTTCTATCCACACAAAATGGCAAGGCCTGAAACAATATACACACAAACAACAAAAACTGATTGTATTCATATACTGGTACACATATTCACGTATAATAACAATACAATGAAAAGACATTAGCCAGGCATTGGTGGCAAATGCCTTTAATCCCAGCACTTGGGAGGCAGAGGCAGGTGGATTTCTGAGTTTGAAGCCAGCCTGNTCTACAGAGTGAGTTCCAGGACATCCAGGGCTACACAGAGAAACCCTGTCTCAAAAAACTCAAAAAACTAAAAAAGAAAGAAAGAAAGAAAGAAAGAAAGAAAGAAAGAAAGAAAGAAAGAAAGAAAGAAAGGACATTATTCATTTGAGAAAGAGCAGGGGGTAGGAAGGGATAACATGAGAGGAGTTAGAAAGAGGAAAAGGAAGGGTGAGATGATGTAATTATAGCTTAATTAAAGTTTTAATTAAAATGTGTTTAACCCCCTCTACAAATACACTAACTCTTCTTATGAATGTTTTATACCAAAAATTAGTTTTGTATTCTTTATAATAATATAATGGGATAGATATTTTTGTTTCATTTTGCAGAGGTTCAGAGGATACTAAATTTGCCTAATATTTCATAGCCAGTATGTGAGTAAGGACCTAGTGCCTGGCAAATACAGAAGTGGATGCTCACAGTCATCTATTGGATGGAACACAGGGCCCCCAATGGAGGAGCTAGAGAAAGTACCCAAGGAGCTGAAGTGGTCTGCAACCCTATAAGAGGAACAACAATATGAAGTAACCAGTACCCCCCAGAGCTCATGTCTCCAACTGTATATGTAGCAGAAGATGGCCTAGTCGGCCAACATTGGGAAGAGAGGCTCTTTGGTCTTGCAAACTTTGTATGCCCCAGTACAGAGGAACACCAGGGCCAAGAAGTGGGAATGGGTGGGTAGGGGAGCAGGGCCGGGGGAGGGTATAGGGGACTTTCGGGATAGCATTTGAAATGTAAACAAAGAAAATATCTAATAAAAAAGAAATAAATAAAAAAAAGAATGCAGATTCAGGTAAGGATTTTTCCCAAGATGTTACACAGCTAAACCCTCACCAGAGGTGCGTCTTTCACCCAGGAAATTTATGTAAAGTTTCAAAGCATGGAAATTCATATAGTAAAATGTCAGTATTCTTCAGGGATAAGCTGTATGACTATTTAGCCAATAGAAAGTGGTCAGTCCTAGAAACATATACATGAAGTCAACATTGAACAGACTCAGCAGGTTGTATTTATAAGCAACAATGGCTAACAAAAGAGGAGAATGTGAATATGAGATAAGGGGCTCAGATCTAGAAGGGTTAGAAGAAAGGAGAGAAGTGAGAAATTATGTACATACATTTAATTCAGTTGTGTGCCCTCGGAGCTACTTGTGAGTCTCTAGCAGAGAATTCTAAACCCTCTGTCACATAAATGATACAGCTTAAACTCAGTGAATCTTTAGAAAAAAAAAAGCTATGGATATTGAAAGGAAAATGATGGGGTAGGTACCGGAGGTAAGAGAGAGGTTAGTTAGAGAGGGCTTATAATAATCAGAATTCATGCTATACATACATGAAATTGTCAAAGAACAAATCCAATAATAGTTAAATATATTACCTTAAAAAGCCATAAACTAATGTTCTGTAGGTGTATTCCTTCAAAACAGCTAAAAGCCTTTCTCCTATGATTAGAGAGTTAAAGGTGCCATTAAAATTTACATTTGCTTAGAATATATAAGCTAAATTTGAATCTTCTGCCTGTTAAAGATAAAAATAATTGTGCTGCTGAAGAAACTCATCTTGTTTTAGTAGTAAGAAAAACAAACTTTTGAGCAGGAGAACTACTTACTGGATGGAAGAGGTGGTAGTATAGGGCTAGCTTTGGGGATAGGTACTAGAGGACCAAGTAAACAAAATTAAGGGAAAAGGGCAAGACCCCCACAAGGGTTATTGAAGTATTATTAAATGTTTGCTAAGATGCTTTCTATGGTCAGCCTACTTGAATTTTGAGGACGTTCCTTTGCTAGCTAGAAAGGCAAATGTAGGAAGAATTTAATCACTCCTGGAATTAGAAAGACTTAAGAATCCAGCAGAGGAAAGAAGACAAACAAGTGAAGGAAAGCAGGACATAGGATGCAGAATACTTAAAATGTGAAAGAAAAAATACATGAGAAATCATCTACTGAATTTACTGCATGGTACAAAATATATTTCTGTTCTCTATCAACCCATGTAGCAACAGTGATGGTATCTTATAACAATAACAGTAGCTAATAACCATGTTAGCTGCTTATTTTGCATCCACTTCTTCACTGAATTACTGTTATATCAATTGATCTTTATTAAAATTTTGCATGAAGAACACTCTTATTACTCTCAGTTGATGACAAAACTTTAGAAGGGCTTAGTAATCCTGTCCAAAGCCCCAGCTAGAAAGTACCTGAGTAAAACTACACCATTTAATTTGTCTGCTTTAAAAACACACACTACCAAGGAAAGAAACTGCAACCTGTCATAGGGAGCAGTAAGGTGTAGGAAGAAATCATTTCATTTCTGTTTTTCGTGTTTCCCCAGAGTTTCTATTTCTATTCAGGAAAGTCACACACATTACAATGAACTCCATATGAATTTGTCTTGCATTCAACAACAACAAAAAAGTAAGCAATTCCACTTCTGAATAGTTTGCTTGGGGCCCCTCATCTCAATCTTTAATCATGTGAAAGCTCTAAAACCAAATAAGTGAATTCCCTTGAAGGAAAATTATAAATAAGGGAAAACTAAACTGTGTCTCAAAATACCCTCATACGAGACATATACGGAATTTATTAGCATTGAATTTGCCATTGAGATCGTATTGCCTCTGCAACAATGATCTAAAAACAGTGACTGAAAATGACAACAAAAGTTTTAAGCCCTTCAGAGCTAATTAGTATTTGCATATGTCAAGGAGCCTGACTTTCAAGTTAGCTAACAGAAAGGGATCACTATGAATGTGACAAGAGGAAAAGAAAATACTTCAGCTGAAGATATTAAAAAGGATTGTGAGAATTAATTTATTTGAAAAGCCATTCAACTTGGGAATTCTGATCTTTAAATTGAATTTTCATCTTAAGTTTGGACTTATTGATGCTTTGTAAACAGCTTGGATTTGTTTAAAGCTCATAAAATACATTCAATACGTAAGATCACTTAATGTGCGCATGAAATAGTGGTGCTCATTACATTTCTATTGAAATTCTTTGCTAGTTTCAAAACATACTTTTGAAATCATAAGAAATCTCCTCCAGGGCCCAGCTTATACTAATACCCAGAAACACATATCATGGGCATTTATAAAGAATGAAGACAGCTGAATACATCACAGCAGAAGTGTTGATAGTGAAAGAATTAATAAGATCATAGGTACACAGTGCCACTCAAGTTTAATATAATCATTTCCCAGTTATACTTACTTAGAGATCAAGATGTTTCCAGTTATTAGTTCATTTGGGTTATAATATAAAATGTCATAGATAGCAAATAAAGAACAAAAATTCTTATTTGTATGGATGGGATTGTCCAATATCAAGGAAATGGCAAAGTTGATGTCTGGTAAGGATACATTTCCTCATTTATAGATATTATTATTCTCACACAGTAAAAAAGGAAGGCACCTTTCAGAATTCACTTTTACAAGGGTGTAAATCCGATTCCTGAGTGCTCTGCCAATATATTTTAGTCATCTTCTGTGGTCCTTACTTCCTAACAGCATCACGTTGATGCTTAGGTTTTCATCAACTAAAACAGGGGACACACACATTTCAGTCATAGCATTTGACCTCAGTACCTCCAATTTTCCTGTAGTCACATACAAAGTATACTTATTCTATGTCAGTAGCCCCTAACTCATTATAGCACCCACTTCAAAATTTAAATGCCAAATACTATGTAAATATAATCTAATTTGGATATATGTGATTTTCAAGTTATGATTTTTTTCTGATGCAAAGTGCTCTCTAGTGAAACATTTATGAAACTAGCAACTTATGTGTTTGTAAAATATAATGGTAAGCCAGTCATGGGATAATCAGCCATTCCCATTTAAAAGTGGGAGTAACAAAGTATTTAAAAAAAAGGTTAGCTAAAATGGCATATCAAATTTCATTTGAAAGCAACACCTGAGGAAGGAACCAGTGTTTGAAAAATGAAATGACAGTAGTCAATACTGAAATTGCACAGAAGGAACAATAATAGAATTTATTAATGATGTAGAAATTATATTATTCAAAAACAGTTTATGACAAAATTAAGTGGCATATGCATGTTAGATGGCATGAAATAATTAGCTTCTAGGTTCTTGAGTCCAGATAGTATTTTTTTTATTTTTTTTAAAGATTCATTTATTATTATACGTAAGTACACTGTAGCTGTCTTCAGACACTCTAGAAGAGGGCGTCAGATCTCATTGCAGATGGTTGTGAGCCACCATGTGGTTGCTGGGATTTGAACTCAGGACCTTCAGAAGCGCAGTCAGTGCTCTTAACTGCTGAGCCATCTCACCAGCCCAAGTCCAGATAGTATTATCTTGGATAAATTTAACTGAATTATATCATTTCACAGTGCACAAAATATGATAAAATACAGTACCTAACTCACATTTTCAAAATGGATTAATAGATTAAATTTCATAAAATATTAAAGCCTATGTCTAATATGTTATAAGTTCAATAAAACACTGAAAAAACTACAAGATTTCTATGTTGAGTGCCTATCAGAGGTCCTTTAATTGACTGGATCCTAGATGGTATCTTCTTAAAGAGTTGTGCATTAGTCAGATTACATGATAAAAGAGAAAAGTTTTCAGTAGTTAACAATTTTAGAGGTTTAGCAGTATAGCATCCATGTCTGCTCTGTTCCAGTGAGACTACAGATGGTGGCTAATCATGGTGGGAATGTAGGAGAGAGGGCCATGGAGAGGAGGGACAAAGAAGGGATGGAAGGAATGAAATAAGGAAAGAAAACTAGGTAAGAGCCCCAGATTCTTCTTCTAGGACATATGTCAACCAGATCAAGAACCTGGGCCAATCACTAAAAGGCTCACAGTCCCTCTGGAGAAGGAATATAAAAAAGATTACACATACTATCTCAGTACATACACTACATAAATTCAGTCTGACTGCCAGCATTCTTAGAAGACCCAGTCAACCCCCATTATAAATGATGCCAGTTGACTGTTTAGTCAGTATTCATTATTTCCTTAAATGTGAGACTGGGCATGTGACATGGGTCCTGCCACTCATGACATCTTATTTTTATATCTAAAAGGTTCTGATTGCTTAAGTATGACTAATCAGAGGTCAATTGCTATATGCACAATGGGAGTGATACACATTCTTTGAGTCACAACTTATAAATGTATACTTAAGCTTAGTTATAACAACCTTTTCACTACATGGGAAGAGTCTTCCTGAAATGTTCTTGATGAACAGAGTGGAACTACACTCCAGCTGTAGCACTGGAATCATCTACTTTTAGGCTTCCCAATTATATAAGCCAATTATTATTTTTTCTTAAACTAGCTTGAATTATTGTTTTTCTAAACCACAGAGTCCTGATTAGTACAATATATTTGAGGCAATATATTCCTGAAAAGATTTTTCAATTTTAATTAAGAGGCATAAGTTTTCATATGACACACATCTATGACATACAGGAAAGAAAAACACATCATAATAGGACAATCATTCAAAATATACTCTCAGAAAACCTAGATTAATTTCTTAATAGGCAAGAGCTATCTAGGCAGAAAAAATGAAGTCAATAGAAAATGGAATTTAGCAGCAATTTATGGAGATAATCTCATATTAGTGATTGTTGAAAAGAGTAAAGGCGAGACTTATGCACAGTTACATAACTTAAAGAGTAAGAGTTAAGATTTGATTGATCCAGTTAGTGATTTACGGAAACTAAAATGAAAAAGATGTTGACGGTGGCTGAGGCTTTGTCACTCTAGGGCATCTATACTTCACACTACAGAAAAAGAGCTAAAGCATATTTGAGAATATTTAAAATACCTCCCAGAGTTAGAGAAATAAATCACTTTTCATTTTAATGTCCATCTCTAAAAGGGCATCAAGGGAAAGAGAAACAAGTAGGAGTTGGTAACATGTGACCTAAAAAGATAATAAGTGCTGGTGTGCTTATGGTCCACTTGCAGACTTCCTGCATCTCTGGGACTTAAGAACTCTATTAATTGATTCACTGAGAAGAAAAGAAAAATCTTCAGGAAAACTTCAGAAAAAAAAAAAACAAAAAACAAAAAAACAATCTGGCAGCAGCTGTTAATCCAAGATATTGCAGATGAGGGAGGAAGGAAGGAAAAGGTTCAGCTCATGTAACATTAGGATATACAATTAGTACTGCATTGTTGATGTTTTTCCTTTCTAACTTGGGTTTAAATAGGACCAAGAGTAAGATCACTTTAAGTTCTTTATTTCACCTAACCCATATGCCTTTAAGAACTCTTCCCTTAGAGAGATGTAAACAAATATCTATTCTTGCCTTATTTGCCTATAATGAGAAACTTAAGTCTGATTAGACCCGAGTACAATTTAGAGAAGCACTGGGTTATTTGTCTTACTTATGGAGTGTAGATGACGGATTATTTACAGGATTGTGGGAGACCAAAGCTGTGCTGAACCACTGAAAAGTCTGATACCAGGATAGATGACAACTTTCCCATAGATACATAGTCTCTCCTTCTTTTAAATTTCCTTCTTCTCTATGTGCTAACATCTCCCAAGCCCCTGAGCCAACTAGTACAAAATTACAAACAACTGGCCAGAAAATGTAGAAAGGAGCCACTGCAATATCAGGTTAGGAGCTGATAAGCTACCTGTCTTCTATGAGGGATCTCAATAGTAATCAGGACTGTCCAGCATGAATCATTTGCCATTAGACACAATTTCTCAGTTGAAGATGATGGCTATTATGCTTTAAGGCTAGTAACAAATATATAACCCATTCCATAGCTATCCACATGCACTTGATAAAAATGCATCCAATACCCAGAAAATCAAACTAAATTAGGATAGCATGTACTGTTATTTCTTGATTACTGTTGTTATAGCAATGTTTTGTATTCATGCTGATCGTTTCCATATTTCAAATTCATAGGAGGTACTTCTTCTGCCTAAAGCTAGTATCCTTATTTGTTACCTATCGACTCTCATTTGTTCAAGAAACGTATTAAATTTAATTTTCTCTTTCATCGCTCTATGAATTCCTTTCTATGGCCATTTAAATAAGCCCAAATTGCCCTATTTTAACGAAGAAAAATCCTTAATCCTCTTGATATGCTAACTGATACCTGTATTTAATTCTCTGGTTACAATCAAACTTTGGAGAAAATATTTACAATTGCTATCATTATATTGTACTCTGAACCTATTGCACATCTAAACATACTAGGTTTCTTTACCTGTTATTGTTGTCAATCCAGCACAATCCTGATATTGCTGACAAACCCTTTTTACTAAAAATTTGCTCTTTTTTCACTTTTACTTACCTTTCACATGTGGAATTTACCTTCTCTTTAAATTCCTGATATTCGTCAGAATTCTTTACTACATACTTCTTTCTCCCTTTTGTACTTTCCATACATTTTCAGAAAATGAGGGGGCTTGTCTATCTACATGATTCTGGTTGTCACAGTTATGCTAGACTCTCCAAATTTTATTTTTTCTGAGTCCTCTTTCCTTAGATTCAAGTGCATATATTCTGTTTCCCAAAGGCATCATTATTTGGGTGTATATAAATCACAGCATATCCAGAATACTTGTTTTATGTTTTTCCTGTAAAGGTACCATTATATGAACTGAAAATGAATTAAAACAGTATCCCATCTACCTCACTTTCAAGTACAAGGCATTATTTTCCTGCATTTTGTATGGAGGTTGTTTAATAGTAAATGTGTTATTTGCCAAATATTTAAAATTACAGTTAGATATGCTTTGTTTTATGGTGGGTACAGGTGGTGTTAAAGCCTTGTACATGCTTCACACAAGCTTACTACCATTGATCTATATCCTCTACAGTTCTAAATTCTTAAACTTATAACAGTTACCATAATCTTGCTTTCCTGACAAATTATCAGTAAGTATTCTCTTCACTTACTCAAAGGTATGGTCTTTGTCAGTACAATAATATTGGCAATGCCAAATTTGCCACAGTATTCTACTACTCCATGAGATGCATAACATAAGAAAAGCTAGATGATTTTAAATTAAATATACCAGTACACACATCAACAACACTCACTACAAGGTTCAGTTCTTGTACCAGTGCTACTATAGTAACACATATTTGGCTTATATACTATCTCAAATATATCATATCTAGCATTTCAGATATGGATCCCATCCACTCTATCCTAACAGCCACCACCCTTGACAGAACCAAGATGTTTTTTATGCTGAACTGTAAAAGTATCCCAATAGTTTACCTTCTGTCTTTGCCTTTACTTCCTAAAGTCAAACCTCTACCAAGAAACCAGAGAAAAACCATATTATTCCTATTGAGTACAGTTATTATTATACTAAGAATGATATCTTAAGTTCTTTACAATGCTCAACATATTTATGCTAGCACTTCATCTCTTTTCATTGCTTTCCCTTCCATAAATGCACACAGTGAAATAGTCAAGTTTCTATGTGTATAGAAAGCATAAATAAAGTGCTTCCTTGGGAACATTGGAATTTTGAAAAGAAGTGGTAACAGTACACAGACACTATTGAAAGTGCTCTAATATATATTTGAAAAAAGGGAGAATGGGTACATTGTTCCCAGTTTATCAGTTATAAAACTGGACAAATAAAGGCAACAGTAGAAGTAGTATTTACTTTAGTTCATAGTGGAGTCACATACTACCTGTGGTATGGGCTTATGAAAATATTGAAATGTACTATACTCATGTATCCCTTTTATTTAACTATATCTCCTTTTAGAAAAGCATGTATTCTGGTATTCATAACATTCCCATTGCTCTACAGACCTGTCAGAGAAACTTGAAGACTAATTTAACTAGAGTTGTAAACAAAAACTAGGATGTTTTTCCTTTCAAAGATTTCCTATTCTAGTTCAGTCTTTTCAAACTCAAGAAAAATACTACTTTTAAAGTTGAAGAATTGTCCAACACTGCATATCTTCAATATATTATGATATTCTCTAGGAAATATATTTGGGCTTTGCATATCGTTTTACCTATGGCCTATACAATACCTAAGAGGAAGAAATTCCTTCCAGTTCAGATGGCTAATAACACAAAAAGAAAAGATAAATACTGCTACTTTTGTCTATTTAGTTAATATATTTTCACTATCATTGTTTTTTTCCTTATCAAATGACCACATACGTTTTATATGACTATGTTTTTGATATAGGAATTCATTGAATTTTAACTTCTTTTCTCTCCTAAATTTGAGTATATTTAACAATATTCACAAATATTTATTAGGCATGGCAAAGACTGCTAAATAGCCTCTAACACCCACTTCTCCATTTCTTTTCATTTTTCATTGGAAAGCTGCTATTCAGTTAAAAGCTATATTTCATAAATCATATGCTTTTTGACATGTCTACCTTACTAGCTTATATACAATACAATGTGAATGTTTCAATGAGTAGCTCTTCAGTTCCCCTTAACAACAAAGATCTTTTCCATGGATTGGTTTTGAATATTCTGTGGAACATAAAATTACTTATCTTGTATTTGGATAAGCATATTTTTATAACAGTGTAGCCCATTTCCTAATCAGTGGAGTATATCACTTCAGCTGATGAAAACTATTTTAAAGTCAAAAAGTATCATCTTCTCTGAGGACTAATTAAACTTGAAAGCTTTTTATTTTGAATAGGTTTTTAGATATACAAGGATTACCACCCAAATATTTAGTATTTAAGAAAATGTATAGTCTGAGATCAAGAGCCTACTAAAGAGAATCTAAGAGGTACACTCTATTAGGTGATTATCTCCCTAGTTTTTATAAGTGTTTTAAGTAGTTTTTAAAAAAAAAAAGCACTTGCTAAACTGCTTCTCACATATGACTCAAATTCCATAAGAATCTAATTAATGCTTTATTCCTGTACAAAAATACATTTTTGGGTAGGAGAATGATAGAGAGTAGACTCCTCATGCTACACTTAGGAAACTCATAGTCAAACAGTGTTATTTGCTATAGAAATTCTTGGGGAATTTAATGTGCTATTAAACTTCACAAGCTTAGTAAGTTTTACCAGTTTAACAAGATGCCCTATGACAGTTGTTCTTAACCTTCCTAGTGCTGTAGCACTTTCATACAGTTTTCCATATTGTGGTGACCCTGCCCCCAACCATAAAATTATGTTCATTGTTATTTCATAACTGTAATTTTGCTACTGTTGTGAATTGTATGTAAATATCTGTGTTTCAAATGGTCTTAGTCAGCCCCTGTGAAAGAGTCCTTTGATCCCCCCAAAAGATCATGACCCACAGGTTGAGAACCACTGCCATGTGAGACTATTTGGGGTAAAAGACAGTGTCAGATGCTCTTGCTACTAGAAATATAACACACTCACCATAACTTAACATCTCATTTCTAATTACATTATGGACTTAAGTTATTTGCCAAGTACAAAGGGATGTTTTTAAACCTGTAATCTCTGATTTAAAGAATTCTAGATTTAAATCTTGACTCATAAACTATGTGTGTGTTTTAAGCAAGCCTGCTTGCAAGGAAAGTTTCTGAATATCATTAGTTTACTATATGGCTGCTACCCTGTGTCACCTTACAAAATGTGCAGAAATCTTGCTCTGTCATTAAACATCTTCCTTTTGGTAATTCTGTGAGCTAAAACAACAAAGGTTTACGTTAAATAAAGTTTCTTGGCATTGAAAACAGTAACTCTGCCTTGTTTTGGAAAAGCTTCTTTGTTCAGTTTTCCATACCATCAAATTTACCTCAAATTGCTATTGCTTCAAAAATCATAAACTCCAATGAAGCAAGCTAGCCAGATTTTGATAATACAATAAAGCTGCCTTTGGGAAATTATGGAAAGAGGCTAAAGAGAGGGAAAATACTCAGCCTAGTCATTGAATCAGCAAAGATCTTAGATTCTTGTGATTTTGATCCTACTTAATAAACTTTAAACAAAAAGCTATGATGGTATTGGTTGTCGTTTCTATTAAGCAGCCCAGAGAATTACATGTTCCAATTATATGCCTCCGAGAAGAGTGATTGCTATGAATCTGTGCTCTTAGGCAGTATTGATCAGCAGCACTTTGCAAAAACACAAAACAATAAGAAGTGATCTGTCAATGAGGCAGTTCACATGAGGCCAGAAAAGAATTGCTCGCGTGACAGTTCCTTGGAGTCAGTGATATACTCTTACTTCTTCCCTGCTTCTCAAACCCACATTTTACAAAAATAAGAGTTTTTAAACCAGTTGAGACTGAGATATCACTGCAGGTTGAGTCCTTAAGTATATTTTGTAGCTTATTACATCATAATGAAACAAACCAAAAGGCATTGTAGTAAAACCCATGATCCACAGAATCTTAGAGCATTGAGAGAACCACAGGGTGACTGCTCCAAAACCTACTGAATTGTTCTTGGTGCCTAGTCTCTCTGCATGGGAAGATTCATTTGATGTGACCTAATGAATGATTAATGTCATACTTTTAGAAAATATCTGAATTTCTTGCCTGTTAATTGCAAAATTACAGTATTTGGTGTATAGATAATGAGTTCTTTCATAAAATCTACTGTAAGGATTTCTGATATCTGAAAATCCTCAAAATTATCACATAGGCACAAACTAAGTTTTCAGTATCAGAAGAATAAAAAATATTCCCCAAGGTCCATCATAATGTTTAAGTGATACTACAGAAAACAATATAATTTCTTTTCAAAAATCTATCCTATGTACTTTAAGAAACCATTAACAATAAAGTGTGTGTGTGTGTGTGTGTGTGTGTGTGTGTGTGTGTGTGTGTGTGTATGTGTGTAGAATATGTTCAAATTTGGTATACTTGCTTGACTGTATAATCATAAAATAGTTCTTACTAAAATTAAAAACATTATGAACTTCTAAGGCTTTAAATTTTCACACAGACTTTCAGATGAACAGGTTGCAAAACAGAACCATCAATTAAGTATTTTGGGTACCCCTGAATTTTTAAATTGTGTCATTCTGACAAACTTGTCTCTCTCTTTTTTTTTTGCAGTTTTGATGTTTAAAAAGAAAAAAAATAAGATAATGTTCAAAAACACCATCAGTTATATTTAAGCACCAGATACTAATATGTCCTGAAGACACATTATATAGTGTACATTAAGTTATAATGGTGTGCTAATAAAATCAAGCCAATTTCCCTGACAGAGATGAGGCAAATTATTACAAAAAGCAGAAAGAAAAAGCAGTTTAGTCTTATGCAGGCCATGATCATACATCTACAGCCTCTGTGAACTCATTTATGTCTAGAAAGCCTTGTTTCCTTGCTGTCTTTCATCCACACTGGCTCTTATGGGTGTTTCATCAACAGAATATCACTGGACATACAGTCTCATTGAAGGATAGATCCTATCCCCAGCAGTCGATTGTCAAAACAAAATTTAAAATTTTTGAAGGGTTTTTGTTTCATTTTTTGCCTGTTTTTCTTCCTTACAGATATTTTGCTTATATGTTATGGTTTCCAATTTGTTACTATGGTTTCTCTGTGTATATTAATGTGTGTGTCCTGATGTCTGCATGTGTTTCTTGTGAATTTTTTCCTCCTGTTTGTTGTTTTCTCCTTTTCTGATTTATTTGTTTTAATCTTATTTTTTTGAATACTAATGACAGAGAAAATGTGTGGTGGTGGTGGGGTTGATGAAATGGGGATGATCTGGAAAGAGTTGAGAGAGGGGAATACATAATCAGAATACACTGTATGAAAAAAACTTTTTGCAATAAAATTAACTATCAATTTGTAAATAAATCTATACACATGCTAAATGAAAGTCATAATATTCTATATTAAATGCTATGTGGGTTTTATAGCTATTATCATGTATATATAAATCAGAATACCAAAACTTCCTTATTTTTGATTACTTATACTTAAAGATGAAATATTGACAAATGGAGAAAGTTATATCATTAAGAAGTAGAGAAAGGAAAGAACATAGAGTAGGCTTACAGATAGAGTATTTAATTTTACTTTTAAATTTTAACTGAAGACAGGTTGTTCTTTCATACAATACTTTGACCCAAGTTTCCCTTCCCTCCACTCCTCTTAGCTGTCCACACCTACTCTCTTCCCAAGATCTACTTCTGTTTCCTCTTCAGAAAAGAGCAGGCCTCCAAGAAAAGACAATCAAACAGAATAAAACAAGGTACAAGAAGACAAGGCAAAAGCACTCATATTGAAGATGGACAAGGCAACCCATCAGGAGGAAAAGATATGTTGAATTTACAGTGAAATGGCAGAGACAAAGACAGCTTGTAAAAGGTGGTCAAGTGAATAGAAATCTCAGCACTGGAGTTAAAATCCTGGTTACTGATGAATGCCCATTTATTCATAAAGTATGAAACTTTCCCAAACTTTCTGGCTTTTCTGGTACAATGGAACTAACAGAAGTAGCTCCTTCTTGGGGCTAGAGAGATAGCTCTTCTGAAGGTCCCGAGTTCAAATCCCAGCAACCACATGGTGGCTCACAACCATCCATAATGCAATCTGATGCCTTTTTCTGGGATGTCTGAAGAAAGCTACAGTATACTTACATTTCATAAATAAATAAATCTTTTTTTTAAAAAAGTAGCTAGTTCTTCTTTTTCTAAAATGATACACTGAATACTGCTTTCTACTTCTCAAGAAATAATTTATCTTGTTACTGGCATTTCTTTGGTTATTTTTGTTTATATCGTGGAGGAACAGCTGCTAGATTATTTTAAAAGGCAGCTCTAAAGAGACAGAAGTCAGAAAAAAGGAGTCTTAATCTAACCTTAGATGGGACCATCCTTATTCACGGTGAGGGGACATCTTTGTTACCAACATGTACTGATGGTCAAAATGCATATATAGGAAAATGGGAAGTTGTCCCTTATAAGGGCAGATGAGACTTCTGTAGTCCACAAGGGAAGCTAGGCAACGCATCTTCTCAGCATGAAATTATCAACAGCCATTAAATTATGGACCATAAAATGATGGCGGTACCCTACTAGAGAAATTTCACAAGCATGATCTAAGAACCCAAAACACCAGAATGCTACTACCTGACACCATAAGACTGTATGTAGCCTTAGCACTTTGTAACCTAACCCTGGACAATGAAGATCCTAATTTTATGTTTCCTAATTTCATTAGCAGGTATTGCCTATGTATAATGAATCACACTCTTCTCCCTGATTTTGGTACTGGCTGATTTGGACTGTCGTCCTTTGTATGGTGTGACTTTCATGTCATGATGCTATACAAAAAGAAATTCACCCTACCTGCTAAAGAATTTCTCCCAAATGGAGAATGTCCATCCATGACATCATCATTGCCCTATACTTCAAACAGTGTTCTACTTGCTTTCAATTACAATAGTTTACTTAATAAATTATTCTTTTTATTTGGTCTAAATGGTAAATTTATTTATATCCTGGGAATCCTCTTCATGCTTCTGTAGCAGCTGCCCACCCAGGTCATTACAATATTGTTATATTTAGGAGCAAATGTCACCAGGTAGTGCAGAGACAGATTGAGAAAAATATTTGAATTGTGAGTAAAACTTTTATATGGTATTGCTGACTTTTGAGAGTATGAATATAAAATGATGGGAAGTAATTAGAAGAAATTTAGTTAAGGGTTAAGAGGTATTGGAGATACTAGGTGGAGAAGCTAGAGGAACAAACTGTAAAATGCCTATAGTTTTAAAAAAGGAAGGAAACTGATCACAAGTATAGAAAGGGTGTCAGGGTTAAGAAGATAAGAAGGGAAGCATGAGAGAAATCATTATCTGCTTGTCAATATTTAAGTATGGTCCATCTGTTCTCTGAGCTCAGGTACCACATATTTCCCCTACTTCTACTTTTTCTACTTATACAATGGTCCTAATGACTTAGCAGTTTTTGAAACTCAATTATTTTTCTAACTCCTCTTCCTGATTCAGGGCTCCTGTATCTTCCTTTTTTGTTCTCTTAATGGGCTCCTCCCCATTCCACCCCCAACAGTACAAGGAGTGAGTATGTAATTTTCACAGAGGGCACAATTGTCCTCAAAGAGAGAACAAACAAAGGTTCTAATTTCTTCTGCATCTGGACTCAGCATGCTCTTTTTGATGACCTACTCTCAGAAGAAAAATTTCCACTGTGGCCTCTAATTTTGTGACTGAGATTTTCTCAAGGTTACAATCTGGTTGCAGGTGCAAAAAAATGAATGTGAGGACAAATATGCTAAATGGAATCTATGGCTCATCAAGCTGCAGTTGCCTTTTCTTACTTATTTAAATACTGGCTTTCCTTTATAGCAGAAAATATTATGACCATAAGGGATCTGCAGTCATGACAAGACTGAAACTGACTGAGGGTGTAGGATGATTTCATTAGAACAGTATACTTTAGTGGGATCTTTCTCGGCTCAGAGTATGGTCTTCAACTCTGTATAATAGAAAATGATGGTTCATGGAAGTCAAAATGACAGGAAACTGGGTCCCAAATGGAGATCTAACTGTATTTTAACAGTATATGTGTACTTGTGTTGATTTCATTTCTTTGTCAAGGCAATTTGCATATCAAATATATAAGGTTTTATGAGAATAGACCAAGAAAAACCACACAGCCTTTTATTTGGAGCATGATAGAAATGAATGAACTACTGTTCTCCACGATATAATGATGAAAGAGGGAACGTTTATATATACTTACTAAGGACTTGCGCTGCATTACTGTGTATTATCAGTCAGACCTTAATCTGCGAGTGAAGTTCTGTCTAGTTGAGTAAGTCTGATGTGTTAGATTGTATTCATTAACCCAGATGATACTACCACAGTGTACTGAATTCTCTGTTCACTGACAATGTATGTCTTTGCATTCTATATTATTACAATAAGGTTTGAATAGTATGATACGGTTTTACTTCTGTACATTTTTAAACCTGGTAACATAAATTAATAATATCTAAAAGATATTATACAAAAAGAAAAAAAAACAGTCCAAGTCAAGAATGAAGGTGTTAGGTCAGTAAGATAGCTCAGCAGGTGAAAGTGCTTACAGTCAAGCTGAGTTCAACCTGAGTTCAATCCATGGTACCCATACAGTATAATGAGAGAACTGACTCTGACCACATATGTGCTGTGCCTGTGAAGCAACAAATGAACATGCACACAGAGAGACAATAAGAAAATAAGTACATGTTAAAACAAAGATGGCAGAGTCCACGTAACTGTACTCGGTTACTTGGTGAATCTCTTTCAGTATATCTGGACTAACGTCCAGAAATTTATATGCTGCATAGCCCACAAAGTGTGCTGGAGTAAGTAGACCTAGACAGAAACACTGTCTTAACAATGTAGATTATTTTTTAAAGTATTCTGTAAAATGAAGTTGTGTTGTTTAAACCTTCTTTTTGTAATTTTACCCATGTTATAGAGATTTCTGGTGCCTTTAACAATTGGTATGGAACACTTCATGAATAGAGAGTCTATCACTAAATTCTGTAGTCTCTTTGTCTGTGGGCTATACTGACACTTAGAACAACATGTCAAAGTAAAATGTTATTGTTTTTTTTTTTTTAGACAGAAGTTAGAAATTCAGTGTGAATCTTTTCATTCCTTGCTAGAGAATATTATTTAGCCTAATTCTATTCTAGGGACTGCCAAATGCTCGCAGCATGGCTAATTTCCAGTCAGTACTCTTCTTAGACTAAAATATCTTATTTTTGATAATTTTCTCTGCATGATTGCTTCTACTTGATCGGTTAAATCTGGCATTCTTGTCTGATTATATCCTTAACCTCCCCAGAAAGGTTACTGTTTGGAATCTCAATAATGATCACAATGATTTCTCCTTTATCATCACTTCAAATATAACTAATATGTCATTTAATTTCTTTTCAAAGTCATTAGTGGAGAGATTAGCCAAATGCAGACATAACATCAACCCTTTGAAACAAGTAATAGTGTCATCTCACAGAGTCCATGTTTTAGTTTTATTGGCTCTATTTCAGAGCTTTCATAAACACAGGTCCATGACTAGTAACATATATTTATAGAAAATATATAATAAAGCCAAGACTGTACACTTAGGAATATAGAGATCATAATCAGATTTAAAATCCAACCAAATGGCTGCCACAAAATGTAATTAACCGTCTTGTTGGTTTCACATTTTTTTTTCAACTGTACCTGAAATTCACATAATTTAGGGTTGGTTGAACCCTCTACCCTCATGGTAACATAGAGTTGTCTTCTCTTGTCTCTGAAGATAGAAAAGCTCTTTTCCTAATTTATTTATAAAGACATATTTTAGCCAGTGTATTTGGCATCAAGTTCTCCTTGTTAGATATCCCCAGAATCTACCCAAAACATATAGTCTAGGCAGTGATTTCTTTTTCTCCATGAATAAGACTTATAAGATTTGAGTTGTTACTTGTTGCATGAACTTTTCCTGCAGTTATATAAACAAAAATGCCCCATACTGCATCTTTCATATGTCAGTTCCTCATTTCTGTTTGTCCTTCTTCTTTCTTTCTTCATGTCCTTGATATTTGTTAAGACATCAGCCAGTGATAACTAAGTGTTCTTAGTGGCTTTTAAACTTGTTCATCAGAGATTGATTTCTATCCTAATCAAGTTACACAGTCTTTATCTCAAGGAAGAATGAGGAGTCAGATTATTCATATTCCAGAGTATTCAAACTGAACCCATCTTCTTCCATGTCCCACAGTTTGGTAAGCCAGACTATAAATAGGCATTCTTTTCTTGTATACAATTTTCTCCTAATTCAAGCAGTTCACTTTCTCTCTATTTCCTGATTATCATAATGTCTTGTATTGGGCCATCATTAAGTCCTTGTCTGCATGCTGAATCATTCATTTTGCTTTCTCCAGTATTGAAGGCCCTATCTGAGGAATTTATTCCATCACCTCTACCTTGCTCTCTTACCTCTCATTGTCTGATTCAACCCACAGATTCCAAGTTTTTGTTCCCATGAGGGCTTATTTAACACAACTATGATTTATAATTTTTCCTCTTTCTGTACCAGACATAAGACAACTGTACCTCATCATCTTTTTAATCCAATTTATCTTATAAATAAAAAGGCTAATGCAAAGGATACACAGCCCATTTCTACTGTAATTCCTTCTTTACATAAGCAAGTTTTCCCCAGTTTTCTTGTCAGATTCAGTTGCATAACAGCAACAACACACATAGTGCATTCTGTTCCTATTTATGTGCATTTTCTGTTCCTTCAACCATTTTTTTAGGGTACCTCCATAATCACATAGCAGACTCCACTAACAAACTAGCATGTTACTCTGTACCACATAGAAGTGGGCCATCATTGGTTTCTCTAAATTGACACTATACCTCCAACTGGCTGGGCTTTAGTTACATACCTTACTACTCACAGGAAGATTCATACGAACACCAAAATAGCAAGAAGTGACACCATTACGCACAACACGAAGAAGGGGCAATTTGTTGGGTTTCCCTATAAAGATGCTCCATCTTCAAACTCTCCAGTCACATTTGCAGACCTTACTACTAAGAGCCATGCAATTTTTTTCTCCCAAATTTATCTTTGTTTCTGTGGTGATCCTGGTCAGTCTCCAAGTGATGCCTGAACCTTAAGTGGGAAGATATGACTAAATTCTCATTTATCTGTAAGACAACTACAACAAATGAAAGTATGATTCCACCAAAGTTCAACTTGACACTCCAGTTTATTGGATTTATTTACAGACAATGGTTTGAGGTTTACTTCAAAAAGCATGTGTGACTCTAAAGCAGTTATACCACACTTACTTCAACATGGATGACAGCTTCCCTGTTGCTGAAAAGATGGACTCTCCATAACATTTGACCTTTCATACTCTATATAGCACATATTTCCCAATACTATACACATATGGGACAAAACTTCATAGAACTATCAGGGAGGTGTACGAACAAGTGGTTGGACTCGTGATCTAGGGTTGTCTGACCCTCTACATCCCTTTTAACTACTAGATAATGTTAGCCAGCTTCACTTCTTGAGTGTTCATGCAACTATAGCTGCTTCTAATGAAGCATAATGGCTCTTATGCATTCTGTAACAGTATTATTTATATGTTGCTGAATTTTCAGAGTACTCAAATTTTATTACGACAGAGAATAAGGCATCCCCTTAACTATGATCAAAGATCTAGAGGAAAACATTTGAAATGAAGCCCAGATACATAGGCCCCAGTAAATGTTGAATGTTCTCAATAATTGTTACCTGACTTACACAGACAACCAGTTAATGATGTTGGAAGGAATAATTAGAAGGAAGAAATAGTACAGAGATGAGGGACTTGACTTAGGGTAGCAATGTCAGGGAGAGGTTTCCTGAAAGGGAGGAATTTCAAATAACCTCTGAGGTTAGAAGGAATGGGAAAGAGAAAAGAATCTCAGACAGAATTTCAGGCTAATTAAAGCCTACCCAACAACTTCCTTGCACATCTAATAGGCATATTATATTATAAATTATCCCTAAACAGAACTTTTGGTTCATCACCTCCTACACCATTGCCAGCTAAAATTATCTTTACCAGTCTTCAATCATGAACATACTTTGATTTAAAAACTTGGGTTTTCCCCCTTTATTTTAGGGATAATTTGTGTTATATAATTGCATATCATTCACCTGATATTATTATCATTCAATTTTTATTATGCTTATTTAATTTTTCTTGAACAGAAATTAAGTCAAAGCAACAAATGGATCATTTTTGTTTTAGGAATTTTTTTTTTTACTAAATTCAAAAGCATCTCAAGTTTCTTCTTCAAAAGTATTTCTATTTATTTATATTTTATTTCTGTTTGGTTTTATTTTATTTTACTTCTATATATATAATTTGTATTGAAGTACAGTTTACTTAGATATAGGATGTAAAATATGCATCTGAAACTTCAATTGTTTTAAAGAATTTTGTACATGTCAGAAACATATACTGGGAATTATAGCAGAAAAGGCTGGAAAACAATTTTCCAAGCAAATGGTCCCAAGAAACAAGCTGGAGTAGGCATTCTAATATCAAATAAAATCAACTCTCAACCAAAAGTTACAACAAAAATAATATAAGAATGGACACTTCATATTCATCAAAGAAAAAACTTACCAAGATAAAGATGAATTTGCAAATTGCTCTTTCTAACTCTGTGAAGAATTGAGTTGGAATTTTGATGGGGATGGCAGTGAATTTGCAGATTGCTTTCTGTATGATGGCCACTTGTACTATGTTAATCTTCCAATCCATGAGCATGGAGATCTCTCCATTTTCAGAATTCTTCTTTGATTTATTTCTTGAGAGACTTGAAGTTATTTTCATACAGGTCTTTCCCTTGTTTGGTTAGAGTTACCCCAAGATATTTTATATTATTTGTGGATATTGTGAAGGGAGTTGTTTCCCTAATTACATTCGCAGCCTGTTTATCCTTTGTATAAAGTAAGGCTACTGATTTATTTGAGTTAATTTTATAGCTGGCCACTTTGTTGAAGTTGTTTATTAGCTGGAGAAGTTCTCTGGTAGAATTTTTGGGGTTGCTTATATATTCTATCATATCATCTGCAAATAGTGATACCTTTATTTCTTCTTTACCAATTTGTATCCCCTTGATCTCTTTCTGTTGTCTTATTGTTCTAGCTAACATTTCAAATACTATATTGAATAAATATGGGGAGAGTGAGTATCCTTGTCTTATCCTGGATTTCAGTGGGATTGCTTCAAGTATGTCTCCATTTATTTGATATTGGCTGTTGGTTTGCAGTNAATTGCTTTTATTATGTTTAGGTATGGGCATTGAATTCCTGATCTCTCTAATACTTTTGACATGAAGAGGTATTGCATTTTGTCAAATGATTTTTCTGCTTCTAAGGAGATGATCATGTGTGTGTGTATTTTCCCCTTGAGTTTGTTTATATAGTGAATTACATTAATGGCTTTTTACAGTCACTTGATCTTTCACAAAGACACCAAAAACATACAACGGGGGGGGGGGAGCATCTTCAATAAATGGTGCTGGTCTAACTGGCAGTCTGTATGTAGAAGAATGGAAATAGGCCCATACTTGTCACCTTGCACAAAGCTCAACTAAAAGTGGATCAATTACTTCAATGTAAAATCAGATATACTGAATGTAATAGAAGAGAAAGTGGGAAAGAGCCTTGAACTCATTGGCACAGGGGGAAATTTCCTAAACAGATCTCCAGTGGCTCATTCGCTAAGATCAACTATTGATAAATGGACATCATGAAACTGGAAAGCTTCTGTAAGGCAAAGGACATAGTCGATAAGACAAATGGCAACCTATAGATTGGAAAAAAGATCTTCACTAACCCCACATCCGATAGAGGGTTAATATCCAAAATATATAAAGAACTGAAGAAGTTAATCACCAAAAATTAAAAAAAAATAATCAAACAACCCAATAAAAAATGGGGTATAGAATTAAACAGAATTCACAATAGAGGAATCAAGAATGGTTGAGAAGCACCTAAAGAAATGTTCAAAGATTTAGTGATCAGAAAAATGCAAATCAAAACGACCCTGAGATTCTACCTTAAACCAATCACAATGGCTAAGATCAAAACCTCAGGTGACAGTACATGTTGGAAAGGATGTGGAGAAAGAGGAACACTCCTCCATTGCTGGTGGGATTGCAACCTGGTACAACCACTCTGGAAATCAATCTGGAGGTTCCTCAGAAAACTGGAAAAAGATCTACATGAAGACCCAGCTATACCATTCTTGGGAATATATGCAAAAGTTGTGTCACCAGGCACAAGGGACACGTGTTCCACTATGTCCATACTGACCTTATTTGTAATAGCCAGGAACTAGAAACAACCTAGGTGTCCCACAAGAGAAGAATGGACGCAGAAAATGTGTTTCCTTAACACAATGTGTGGGAAGTGGGTGTGGCCGTGGCTGTGGCCTTGTTAGCCAAGACAGCACCCTGGTTCACTGCCAAGCCCCGTGATTCCCTGCTTGACTACCAAAAAGCTGATTATGCACACCTGAGTGATTGCACGCTGTCTGCCTGACATATAGTGTCATATAGCATGATATTGAGTCACTGGCCTACCAACACCCACCCTGTCTGCGTGCATGACTTGCATATAGATCATGGTGAATGCTGATTGGATGATGAGTGATGAGAGACGAGTGCAGAGGGTGGAATCTGGTGGCCCGTACAAGGAAAACTCTTGAAATTCAGAAATGAGCTTATAAGTATAAGGTAAGGCTTTTAAGGATCCCGGAGCAGGGATGAATGTAAAAGGATCCTGGAGCAGGGACGAATTAACAATGTTCTTGGTAAGGAGATGTAACAGAAAGCTCCCAGTTTTGGGGACAAGTTAAGCTCCCGGGTTTTGGGGACAAGTTAGGCTCCCCGGTTTTGGGACAAATTAAGCTCCTGGTATAAGGACAAGTTAGGTTCTCGGCACAGAGACGAACTTAAAAGTGAAGAGAGCAGGAGGAGATTGCTTTAAAAATGAAAGCGAGAACGTCGGTGCATCTGCTAGTAATTTTGAATTTAATTGGATCTTGCCTGGCAGACAGGAGTGGAGGGTATGCTGCTGAGTTAGAAAAGTTTTCCTGTGGCCAGGCTGGGCATTTTAAAAGAGATTGCTTTCCCAATCGCCTGCAGCCAACTACTGCAGCTCCTGTGAGACATCCAAAATTATGTCCACAGTATTGTAAAGGCTCATGCAGCAGAAGC
>NC_034613.1:31426637-31428432 GCF_900095145.1 Mus pahari | reverse complement strand
GAGGGATGGCCTTCTGGGGAATTTTGCTGTGTGCTGTATGTGTTGGTATGCTGTGGTGGATGATATGCATGCGCAGATGGGTGTAGGCTGATTCAAGCTGTGGCGGCTATTGAGTCAGGTAATTCGCCCCATGTTTGACTCCAAATAGTGACTGAGGGCCATAAGCTGTGAAGTCCCCAAATGACAGGAATATTGAGGTGCCATGAGCCAGATGCACACACCTTTCTTGGCTGCAAAGTGATTCAAAGACAGGAGTATTGCAGGACACACTACTGCATGGCCTAAGACAGAAACTTTGCCCACCTAGGACCTAAAAAAGGCCTAGTTACTGGGTGCTGGATGAGGATGCAAGCCTTATGGCCTAAAACAGGTGCTTCACCGACCCTCTTTTTACAGCCACGCCCCAACGTTTTAATTAAACAAAAAGGGGAAGATGTGGGAAGTGGGTGTGGCCATGGCTAAGTGGCTCAGTCCCACTTAGCCAAGACGGCACCCTGGTTCACTCCCAAGTCCTGTGATTCCCTGCTTGACTACCAAAGACGTGATTATGCTCACTTGAGTGATTACACGCTGTCTGCCTGACATATAGTGTCATATAGCATGATATTGAGTCACTGGCCTATCAACACCCACCCTGTCTGCTTGCATGCTTGCTTATAGAGCATGCTGAATGCTGATTGGATGATGAGTGATAAGAGACGAGTGCAGAGGGTGGAAGGGGATAAATTGGGTGATCCCAGAATAAAGCAAGAGACGGTGAGCTGGGGTGAGCTGTAGAGAGAATAAAGGAAGCTGCAGCAGGAAGCTATGGAAGCTGTTCAAACCCTGCCTTGGTGTAAGTGTCATCTTTGCCCCAACTCTGCTGGATGGAAGTCAGGGGCAGCCAACAACAATGCAATACTACTCAGCTAATAAAAATGAGGATATCCTGATTTGTGCATGCAAGTGAATGGAACTAGATAATATCATTATGAGTGAGGTAACTCAGACCCAAAATGATGTGCATAGTATGTACTCACTAATAAAATGATGTGCATAGTATGTACTCACTAATAAGTGCATGTTAGCAAATAATAATAATAATAATAATAATAATAATAATAATAATAATAATACACAATGCACAACATACAGTTCACAGAAAACAAAAAGGCCAACAAGCTGAAGAGCCCAAGTGAGGATGCCTCAGTCCCACTTAGGAGAGAAAATAAAGAAACCACAAGTGGGGAAGAATGAACCTGTGTGGTAAAGTGAACAGGCTGGGGGGAAGTGGGAAGAGAGGGAAACACAATCTGGTATTAGGTGAGGGAAAAGGATTGAAGTCCTGAAGGTTAGCAGAAAGACTGAAAAGAGGCAACCTCAGGAGGTAGAAGGTAGAGGAGGAGAACCCTCTAGAACGTAACATAGACATGAAAGGTGAGTGACTTTAACTTCACTTCTGTGTTTGAAAGGCACTGGAATAGCCTCACAAGAGGCCGATATATCAGGGTCCCTTCAGCAGAATCTTGCTGGCATGTGCATTAGTATCTGGGTTTGGTGGCTGATGATGAGGTGGATTCCCAGATTGGGTAGTCTCTGGATAGTCAATCATTTCATCTTAGCTCTAAATTTTGTCTCTGTACCTATATCCTTTCATGGGTATTTTGTTCCTAATTCTAAAGAGAAATGAAGTATCCACACGATGGTCATCCTTCTTGGTTTTGCAAAATGTATCTTGGGTATTCTAAGTTTCTGGGCTAATATCCACTTATCAGTGAGTGCATATCTAGTGACTTCTTTTGTGATTGGGTTACCT
>NC_034613.1:31379352-31382876 GCF_900095145.1 Mus pahari | reverse complement strand
CTGCCTTTATATGTTACTTGGCCCTTTTCCCTTGCTGCTTTTAATATTCTATCTTTATATAGTACATTTGTTGTTCTGATTATTATGTGTCGGGAGGAATTTCTTTTCTGGTCCAGTCTATTTGGTGTTCTGTAGGCTTCTTTTATGTTCATGGGCATCTTGTTCTTTAGGTTTGGGAAGTTTTCTTCTATAATTTTGTGCAAGATATTTGCTGGCCCAATAAGTTGAAAATCTTCATTCTAATCTACTCCTATTATCCGAAGGTTTGGTCTTCTCATTGTGTCCTGGATTTCCTGGATGTTGTAAGTTAGGATCTTTTTGCATTTTGCATTTTCTTTGATTGTTGTGCCTATGTTCTCTATGGAATCTTCTGCAGCTGTGTTTCTCTCTTCTATCTCCTGTATTCTATTGCTGATGCTCACATCTATAGTTTCTGATTTCTTTCCTAGGGTTTCTATCTCCAGAGTTGTCACATTTTGTTTTTTCTTTATTGTTTCTATTTCCCTTTTTAGGTCTTGGATGGTTTTGTTCAATTCCATCACCTGTTTGTTTCTATTCTTCCCACTCTTTGTAAGGTTTTCTACCTCTTTAGAAGTATTCTACTTTTCTTTAAGGTCTTGTACCTCTTTAGCAGCATTCTCCTGCATTTCTTTAATAATGTCCTTCTTAAAGTCCTCTACCAGCATCATAAATTATGCTTTTAAATCCAATTCTTGCTTTTCGGGTCTGTTGGGGTATTCAGGACTGACTGAGGTGGGAGTGCTATGTTCTGATGATGGTGAGTGGTCTTGGTTTCTGTTAGTAAGATCCCTACATTTGCCTTTCGCCATCTGGTGATCTCTGGAGTCAGTTGTTACAGTTGTCTCTGGTTGGAGCCTGTTCCTCCTGGGATTCTGTTAGCCTCTGTCAGCAGTCCTGAGAGTCCAGCTCTCTCCTTAGTTTCAGTGGTCAGATTACTCTCTGCAGGGAAGCTCTCCTCTAGCAGGGAAGGTGCACAGAGGCCTAGCATTCAGGTCTGCCTCCTTGCTGAAGATGTAGGCCCCAAACAGGGTCTTTCCCAGAAGATGTGTTGCCTCTACAGTTTATTCACTCACCTGCACAGACTAGCCACTGAGGGACCCTGGACATAATATGACTCTCTCACCTACTCTGGCAGACAGAGCCCTCACAGGTGGCTACCTTTTCTTTGGCAAGGAAGGTGCCCAAATTTCTGGATCCTGAAACAGGGTCTGTCCCAGAAGTTAGGTTGCTTCTGTTTGTCCTGAAGCTGTGTAGCTTCTGAGGTCCACACTCTTGCTAGCGCAGATTGGAGCCCAAGCAGACTGGAGCTAAAATGGCTCTCCTTCCGGCTCAGGCCTTGAGACTCCTCCCTAGCAGACATCCCTCCTTAGGTGGGAAAGGTGCTGGGTGACTGGAGCCAGAAATGGGATCTTTCCCAGAAGCTGTGTCACTTCTGCAGGCTGCCCTCTCCCTGGCAGTGCACAGGAGCAAAGATGGCCCTCCTACTGGTTCAGGCCTTGAGACTGCTCCCTTACAGACACCCCTCCAAGGTGCCGGATGGCTGCAACCAGAAATGGGATCTTTCCCAGAAGCTGTTTAGCTTCTCCAGGCCGCCCTCTCCCTGGCAGTGCACCAGAGCTAAGATCTACAACATATTTTAAACATATCCACCCCTATACCTCCTATCTTTTCCTAGACTATGGTTCCCTCTCTACTTCCTGACCTCTTATATTTTTTCTATTTGTACCCCTCAGATATCAGTATTGCCAAAATGTACATGAGTTTAAGGCCATCCACCAGAGTATGGGCAAACTACAAGAGAAGAAAACAGACTCTTCATTCTCCTATAACAATCAACTGCCAATACCTTTCAGCTGTTGATTGGGTTTCAGGATCCCCTCATCTCTGTGTGCTAGAATGCTCACTGGATTGATCTCCTGCCAGTCTTCTGTAGGCAACCACAATGGCTGTGAGTTCATGATTATAGTGGTCTTGTCCCCTCTAGAAGACACTACTGTGTTCTGCTCCTCCATGAAGTCTAGTTCTTACACTCTTTCTTCCACCTCTTAATCTTCCCTGAGCCTTAAGTGTAGGGGAGTGATATAGATGTTCCATTTTGGGATGAGCATTCCACTGTCACCTATTCTCTGTATTTTTATTAGCTGTGAGTCTCAGTGTTGACTGCTGTGCATTGCAAGAATCTTCTCTGCTGAGGATTGAAAACAGGAGTAATATATGGATTTAAAGTTAAGCATTTTTAATTTTACTTTTGTTATATGTGTTTGTTCGCATGGGTGTGCATATTCATTTATCCACGTGCATCCATGAAGGCCTTTGGACTTAATACTATCCTATTATGAGAGTCCCAGGAATTGAATTTAGGGTAGGGTTGGCAGCAAGTGATTTTATCTATGGACTCTTCTCATTTGATTTATATATTTAGAAGGGAGTTTGAAACTTTGTTAATTTAGCACAACAATATGAACCCCCTGAGCTCGAGTCTCTAGCTGCATATATAGCAGAAGATGGCCTAATCGGCCATCATTGGGAAGAGATGCCCCTTGGTCTTATAAACTTTATATGACCCAGCACAGGGGAAGGCCAGGGCCAAATAGTGGGAGTGGGTGGGTAGGGGAGCAGGGGCGGGGGGGGGTATAGGGAACTTTCGGGATAGCATTTGAAATGTAAATAAAGAAAATAATAATAAAAAAACTAAAAAAAAGTATAATAAGGCATAAGACTTCCCATTGAAATATGACCTTTCCTGCCATTAGTTCTTGGCCAGGTTTACAGTGCCAGTTATGAGTTCTTTCCTGTGGAGTAGCCTTAAATACAATCAGAAATCTGCATGGAAGGCTACTATGGGAAAAAAGTCATCCAAAGCCTTACCTAGCTATGAATCCTGCAAGTTCCAATAATAACAAGGTGTCTAAATATACCCAAATGCCCCAAATAGCAAGCAAGTTAAAGGCTTTTACAGTGCTATATCACAAGCTATGTCACCACATGCTGCACATGGGATCAAGATGGTGAGGGCAAACTACACTCAGGTGTACCCCCGAGCCAATTCCTTAAATGAGGTTTTCATCTCAGATGGCTCTGGGCTGTTATAAGCTGTCAATAAAAACTAACTAGAAAAAAACATTAAAGTATGCACCTTTTAATGTCTTATCTCTTAGATACATTTTCTCTACCCTCTCAAAATCATTATTGTGGATGCCAATAAGAGCTTGCTGACAGGACCTGTCTCCAGAGAAGCTCTACCAGTTCCTAACATATACACTCACATCCATTGGATGGAGCACAGGGTCCCTAATGAAAGAGCTAGAGATAGTATCTGTAGTGGCTATTCCTGGTTGTCAACTTGACTATACTTGAAATGAACTACAATCCAGAATTGGAAGGCTCACCAGTGAACCTAATTTGGAAGCTGGGAGATAGAAGTTTCTGATCTGGATCTTGGTATGGAGATCTTGAGACACAGTGGTGATTGAATCCAGAAGATTAAGACAGGGAGATCTCCG
>NC_034613.1:31353608-31379197 GCF_900095145.1 Mus pahari | reverse complement strand
CATTGTTGGGATTTGGACTGCAGACTGTAAGTCATCAATAAATTCCTTTACTATATAGAGACTATCTGCAAGTTCTGTGACTCTAGAGAACCCTGACTAATACAGTATCCAATGAGCTGAAGGGGTTTGAAACCCCCTAAGAGGAACAACAATATGAATTAACCAGTACCCCCAGATCTCCCTGGGACTAAACTACCAATCAAAGAAAACACTTGGTGAGCCTCATGGCTTTAGCTACATATGTAGGAGTGGATGGCCTAGTCAGTCATCAATGGGAGGAGAGGCCCTTGGTCCTGTGAAGGTTCTATGCCCCAGTATAGGGGAATGCCAAGATAGGCAAGTGGGATGGGTGGGTTGGGGAGAGGGGAGGGGATGGAGGGGCTAGGGGGGGAAACCAGGAAAGGAGATAACATTTGAAATGTAAATAAAATATCTAAAAATTAAGAAATGGCAAAAGCAGTATGTGTGTGTGTGTGTGTGTGTGTGTGTGTGTGTGTGTGTGTGTAATCTAAAAATTTAATCATTGTTGTTTCACCCAACACTCTTGGCATTGTGCTTTTATAAATAATGATCCTAATGAGCACAATGGCACAAGCATTTGATCCAGCACTTGGGATTCCTATGTGCCACGGGCTGGTTCAGTCAGTCCCTCTACCTGGGAGAGAAATCAGGGTCCTGATACTCAGGTACATCGAGGTTATCCGATGCGTAATGACTCTTTACAGAGAAATGCATACATAAAAGTTAACAGGAACCAGGCAGTGTTTACAACTGAGATAAGATCAGCCCTATCTAAAGTCAGCTATTCTTAGGAGCCAGGTGAGAGAGATATATGCCCAGGTGCAATTCTAGTCTATTGCTTAACCTACCACTAGGGGTCCCTTAGTAAATACTTAATTATGCTATTCCTTTGGGCCTAGTGAAAACATACATCAGGGGAGTTCTGTTCTACTAATCTTTTCATGAATAATACAATACTCTAGTTCCTCCTTAAACCACAACCCACCTTTTTCTACTATTATGTAATGGAGTCTGTCATACATGACTGTAATAAGAATTCTAAGTTTACTTTGTTGATCTAGCCCTGAGTTTTCTAACTCTTACCCAGTAAACTGCAATGCCTGATTTTTTTCACTATCAACACTGGAGGCATTTCATCTGAATGAGTAACATTCTTATGAAATTCCAAGCCCAGGGTCAGCTAAATGACTGCCTAGGATATTGACACACTCATAAAGGCCAGGAAGCAATGTTCAATCTAACTTAGCTATTTGTCAAATCATTCCTTGGGGGCTCTTATAATAAAACAATACTGAAAGAAAGCATGTAAGACCCTCCACACTATCATAAGGACAAATCTGAAACACATCTGTGCTGTGGGATGCCAAAGATGCCAGGAGATCATTTTCCATGATAATTTTTGCCTCAGGACTGTGGCCAAGCTTTTGGACTTGTCACATATACTCTACTGGAGTGGATGTGGCACCTATGTAGATGAATCTCTGTAAGTTCAAGGCTAACCTGGTCTATATAGCAATTTTCAGAACACCAGCAACTTCACGGTGAGGCCCTGTTTTAAAAATAAAAAGTAGTTTCCAAGGACTGTTTTTTTCTGTTTTGTTCCTTTATTGCATACACACTCTAATATTCAAAATAACAGGTCTAAATAACCAATGATAACATTGTGAGTGGAAATAAAATGGGATAAATTATGTTCAAAAAAGAAAAAAAAAACCTACCCCCTGTCTTTATTTCTGTTAGTAAATAGTGGTCTCTCTAGCAATGGAGTTCTGTGTCCTTTATTGCCCATGACTCGGTTCATGTCTTATAATGCATAAATACATTTTAAATGCAATGTCAATAGCTTAAGCCATCATAGCCTATCAGCCTTCTCTTTGAATAATGGGGTTCCTTCTTTTAGTTTATGTAGATTCCTTCATTCCCCACAGCTAAATTAATTCAAGTTGTTTCTGCTGCCCTTATCTTTCAATTGCAAGCCCAAATTGCCTCAGAGAATCCTGTCAAGTACGTGTGCATGCCCTCACCTCAGACAACTCCAATGACTGCTCAGCATAATGAGTAATGGGACATCTGCTTCTTGCAAGTTAATTGGAGTTGGCTGACCAGAATTTTGATTCTTTATTTCCTGACCTTTTCTTAAATGAACATGCATCTCAAGCCTAAAAAGGAAAGGCAGCACTTGGGGGAAAGGAATGTCACCATCTTCTGCAGAACAGCTGGCTTTTTGCTTATACTATGCTACCATGCCTCCAGTTACAGAAGCACTCTCAATGATCAGCTGAATATTTATTCCTTGCCTAAACTATCAATTTTAAGTAAAAATTAATAGACTCCCTTTCTTGATGAAAAAGAAACTGAGGTACATATAAAGGACAAAAAAGCCATAAAGATACTAAAGGTGCAAAGTTCATTCAGTTCACAGTAACCTATTACATACACATATTAATGTATATACATATATACATAATACACACACACACATAGTCAGAGAGGAGTGAGCAGGAGAAAAGAGAGAAAGTGTATAAAATTATGGAGAACAAGAATGGAAGAACTAGTAGGCTCCAAACATGTAGTAACTTTAAAGAGTAGTGAAATCATAATTGCCTTGAAAGATTTGTAGGTACAAATTGTGCACATGCACCGAATGATCTTATACTTTAGATCTTTCCTCCAAAGTGAAACATTCCCCTTTAGTGGGTGGATTGTTGTTGTTTGGGAAGTAAATGAAACTTAGAAAGTTCATGAAGTAATCAAACAGAATTGTAAGAGCATTTCTAAAACTTAAAAGGGTTATAAGATTATGTAAGGAGTAATACATGCTAGAAAAAGTAGATTCTCTGACAAGATGAGTTTCTTGAAATCATGCAAGGAACTCCAGGGAAGCAGCTTTCATGAGTTCTCAACTATGCTAGGGTAGGTCTTTCAGCCTTTAGACATCTATGATCCTGTAACTAATTCTTCACTCAGACTCCCATATGCAAATTCAGTACATTAACACATTAACTAAGATAGACATAGGTAAAATTATATATTTACAATTTGTGTGTGTTCTGCATGAAGGAAATAGATATGTTTTCAGGTCTGTCAAGGGGAAGTCACACAACAATATTATATCCCAAATATTTATACTTTAAAATATCAAAATGCTCTTAGATCTATATCTTTCATAAATAACCCTACTTTGGCTGGCAATTATTCAATCTGAAATAAAAATGAACTATGTTGTTGCCCCACAGATGCAATCAATTTTATAGTAATTAATTAACTTGTACATTAAATATCCAGTACATACATGTTCAGCACTTTCCTATAAATTTTCTTCCCAACTCTTATCATTTCTCTGTTTTATCAAGTCTAGAACTGTGTTTTTCTTTGCAGATCAGGTTCTGTATCATGTGTTTTAGGAGATAAAAAACTAGAAAGGAATATAATATGATACCTTCATTAGCTCAATGTGAGACAATATGAGTTTATATGCTTTGTCTATCAGTATGATTGACATTAGATGCCCCGTTGGTCAAGAATTTTTCTTTCCTCTCATTAGCCAATAAAATAATTAGCCATGAGGCTGAATATGTCCTTAATCTCAGTTCTCAGGAAGCAGAGGCACGTGGATTTCCATGACTTTGAGGGCAGCCTGGATTACAAAGCAATGTCTGAGATAGGGTGGTTACACAGAGAAACTCTGTCTCAAAGAAACAAAACAAAATTCACTGATTCTAGAGAAGAAGAGCAAAAGAATAGCATATCCCCTACTACACTCAAAAGGAACTGTAATATTCTAAAAATTGTTTTCTATTCTGCTAGATACATGGTCTCACAATACCACTGAAGTTGGTCTATAACTCATTGTATAACTCAGGATGACCGACAATATACAGTCTTTGTTGTATGACCTCCAAAATGCTGCGAATATAGGAGTGAGGTTTGATTCCCAGCTTACTGAGATTATTCCATAGATTAACCTGTTTTTATGCTAGTACAATGTGGTGTGTATTACTATTGTTTTGTATTACACCTAGAGATCAGGAATGGTGATTCCTCTACAGGTTCTTTTATTGCTCAGGATTGTTTTGGCTATCCTGCATTTTTGTTTGTTTGTTTCTCCATATGAAGTTGAGAATTGCTTTTTCAAGGTATGCAAAGAATTGTTATTTTGATGGAAAGATGGCTTTTTTTTCCTATGTTAATCCTACCAATCCATGAGCATGGGAGATCTTTCTATCTTCTGATATCTTCTTAAAATTCTTTCTTCAGAAACTTGAAGTTATTATAATACAGGTCTTTCACTTGCTTGGTTAGAGTTCTACTAAGGTATTTCATATTATTTGTGGCTATTGTGAAAGGTTTTGTGTCCCTAATTTCTTTCTCAGTCCGTTCATCATTTTTATATAGGAGGCTACTGATTTTTTTAAAATTAATTTTGTATCCAGCCAATTTGCTAAAGGTGTTTATCAACTGTAGGATGTCTCTGGGAGAATTTTTAAGGTCACATATAAATACTGTCATATCATCAGTGAATAGCAATGCTGTGACTTCTTCCTTTCCAATTTGTATCTGCTTTATCTCCTTTAATTGTTTTATTGCTCTAGCTTGAACTTCAAGAACTATCCTGAATAGATAGGGAGAGACTGGAGACCCTTTTCTTGTCCCTAATTTTAGTGAAATTGTTTTAAGTTCCTCTCCATTTAGATTAATGTTGGCTATTGGCTTATTGTATATTGCTTTTATTATGTTTAAATATGCATCTTCTATTTCTAATTGCTCCATGAAGGGGTGTTGGATTATATTAATTAAAACAGATTAAAACTAAATATGATTACCAATAGGTAAAAGTTATAAAATACAAAAATCCTTTTATGTAGTATGCCTAATTTGGACTATTCCTGCACTTCTGAGAATTAGCAAAGGAGATGATTCTTCAAATCCTTTCAGATTGTATCATAAAAGCAAATGCTCACTTGATTAACATTGATAGCTCAAGCATTAAAAGTGAATGAGTTGCTGAGTAAAAGGAACATGTGCTTCATAATCAGATACAATTGTGTGAGAATTCCGACTCTCAACTAATTTCCTGAACACATGAAATATCAAATTAAGTTTTTGGAGCTGCAGTTTTCTCAACTGCAAAATTTGACCAAGAATAGCTTTAGCATCATAGGGTATTTATGATCATTAAATAAGATGGTAGAACATTGTACTCAGTACAATGACTACTTTGTAGGAAGTGTGGTAATAAAGATAAGAGTAAGAGATAACTTTGGCAGTTAGATAAAACAGAAGTTACATTTCAGCTTTGTTCCTTATTACATGGTAACTTTGAATAATTTATACAACCTATCTAAGGCTCACCATAATTTTACCAAATGGCAAAAATAAGAACCTGTATTTCATAAAATAATATGAAAACTGAGTAGAATATTTTATGTGTTCAGTGTTAATACTATCAAAACAAATTTGCAGGTATGCTTAGGCAGTCATCACGTAGGTTTTCCACATTTCATTTAAATGTTGTCTGTTATATTTATGCATTCATAATTCTTTTGTGCTACAATTGCATGTCCAGTTTTAAGAAAAAAATTAAGAATGCAATAGGTCACTAAAACTTCAGACTTTCTAGGGGAGTACTAGAAATACAAACTTTGTGTTTCAGTTTAAAAGGATTGTAGAGGTGTAATTGTCAAACAAAAAATAATGCATGCAAAACGTACAGTATTTTTTGATACATTAATATAGTCCAGTGAATTTAAGTACCCATCATGTCACAGTTGCAATTTTACTTATAATGGGACTAAAGAAGAAATAATCTTCTAAACATTTTTAAAATATAGTATATTGTTATCAAATATATTCACTATGGAAATATATTAGGGTTGTGTGATATATTAATGCTGTATTAAAAGCCTATACTTTTCTTCTGATATATTAATTATATGAAACTGAGGGTTGTGTTGTGCCATTTTACATATCAACATAATACACTGTGATCACAATCATCCTTCCTTTGTTCCCCTCCCACAGTCACTTATGCTGACTCTTCATGACAGTTATTCTCCCTCTACTTTCATCTTTTAAAAAATTTGTTATTATATTTGGGATTTTCTTATAACATACATTGAATGCATTTTACCATGCTCACGTCTTCATTTAATACTTAGACTATAGGTATAAAAGATAATGTGATTTTTTTTTACTTCTGTCTGGCTTATTCAGAGTAACATAATTCTCTAGTTCACTCACTTTTCTGGAGATGACATAATTTTCTTTTCTTTTGTAAGTAAAAAAAATGAAATTTATGTGAATGTATTACACAATTTTCAATTAATTTATCTGCTGGTGGACACATATTTTGGTTAACATCTTAGCTATTTTGAAAGCTTGAATGAGAATGGACTCCATGGGCTCAGGATTAGGAGATGTGGTCTTGTTAGAGGAGGTGTGTCAATGAGGGCAGTCTTTGCTTCAAAAGACTCCTGGCATTCTCATTTAATTTCCCTGCAATCTAATTGTATAGAGATGTGAATTCTCAATTATCCTGCTGGCATACCTTTGCTCTGCCATCATGAACTCTAGCCCTAGGTAAATGCTTTCTTTCATAAGTTGTCTTGGTCATGGTAATTTATAACCTTAATACAAAAGTAACTAAGACAGCTATTATGAAGGGTGATGGGACAAACATGTTGTATACATACTGTTACTATATGATGGCTTAGAATCACATAGTGGAGACATTTGGTAGTTCCCTTTCCAGTTCTTGGAGACATTTCTATAGTGATTTCCTTGATGGCTAAAATCATTCATATTCAAAGCAATGCTGTATTAGTCTTCCTTTTCCCCTAGATCATCATCAACAAATGTGATTTGTTATTTTCCTGTCAAGCATTTCCCAATTTTCCTCATCTCCCTTTTTGATAGTTCTTCCTGTATTCTGTTTTTCCAAATTTCACACGCACAAAATAGTCATTGGTCAATAAGTCTGTATTGTTTCATTTAGCTTCATACACAGATATGTGTATACACACATATATTTTATTAGTCACTTAGGTGACAGGTATTACTAACTTTTTGAATACTGTTTCATTGGAAACAATTCTGTAGTTCTCTCTTGTAAATAGTGACTTTCTTTCCTTTGGATACATACATATAGTGGCATTGCCAGATTGTAGAATGTGATATTTTTCAGCCACCTCCATCCTATTTTCTATAATGCTTGTGGCAACTTGTATTTCCATGTAGGGTATCTAAGATGTACATTTTCTGCACATTCTCAGCACTTGTTATCCTTTGACATTTTTATGTATCTTAATACACATAAAGTAATGTCTCATGTGGTTTCAATTTGGAATTTTGCAATATTTTCATGTATGTGATGCATGCACCCCCTCTGTGTGTGTGTGTGTGTGTGTGTGTGTGTGTGTGTGAGAGAGAGAGTAACATATTCTTTGAAAAAATTCCTGTCAGAATATTTGTTCATTTTTAAATTGCATTATTTGGTTGAGCTGCTATAAATTATAAAAGATTCTAACACATCTTATATATTAATCTCTTATTGATTATATGATTCCCAGTTGTTTTCTCCAATGTTGAAGTCGTACTTTAATCTTGTACATTATTTCCTCTGCTGTACAAAATCTTTATAGTTTAATTTTCTTATTTTTTGCTTTGTTGCTGGTAGATTTTGAAGGAATGATGCCAAGAGCAGTTATCAATAGCTATTTTTCAAGAACTTTTTGACATCAAGTCCTTAATCCATTTTGAGTTATGTTTTAGTCATTATAATTAATGATGAATTTTAATTGTTTATTGTAGAATCCAATTTTCACATCACATTCATCAAAGAGACTCTTGTCCTTTTGTATCACTGAACTGTACATATAGTGTATATTTGTGAACTTTATGCCTTACCATGGTGACCCATATGTCTATTGTGTGTGTGTGTGTGTGTGTGTGTGTGTGTGTGTGTGTGTGACAGGATCATATTATGTTCATTACTGTTTGCAATAAAATTTAAATTCTGAGTTTATAATTCATCCAATTATGTTATCCTTCCTCAAGATTACATAGATAGTAGGAGGGTCTTGAGATTTCCTAAGAATTTAGGATTGCCTTCTCCATTTAAAACTTCCATAGAAATTTAGATATATATTCTGAGTTTCTCCTTATATACAAATATAACATGTAGAAACACGTGCTATATTTTTTTAAACTAGAAGTGCTATTTATTCATTTTTTACATATTTTAATTGGTTAATTTCTTTATTTACATTTCAAATGTTATCCCTTTTCCTAGTTTACCCCAGAAACTCCATCCTTCATCCCCATTCCCCTGTTTCTATGAGGGTGTTCCTCCACCCACTCACTCCCCCTCCCTACCCTCACATTCCCCTACACTGGGTCATCAAGCCTTCACAGGACCAAGGGACTCTCCTCCCATTGATGATCAGCAAGGCCATCTTCTACCACACATGTGGCTGGAGCCATGGGTCCCTCCATGTGTACATTTTGGTTGGTGGCACAGTCCCTGGGAGCTCCAGGAGTCTGGTTGGTTGAAATTGTTGTTCTTCCTATGGGATTGCAAAACCCTTCTGCTCTTTCAGTCTTTTCTCTAACTCCTGCATTAGGGATTCTATGCTCAGTCCAATGGTTAACTGCAAGCATCTGACTCTGTATTTGTCAGGAGACAGTTATATTGGCTCCTGTCAGCAAATGCATGTTGATATTTACAATAGTGTCTGGGTTTGGTGTCTGTATATGGGATGGATACCCAGGCACAGCAGTCTCTGGATGGCCTTTCTTTCAGTCTCGGCTTCACACTCTGTCTCTGTATTTGCTCTTGTGAATATTTTACTCCCCTTTTTAAGAAGGACCAAAATATCCACACTTTTGGTCTTCCTTCTTGAGCTTCATGTAGTCTGTGAACTGTATCTTATATATTCTGAGCTTATGGGCTAATATCCACTTATCAGTGAGTACATACCATGTGTGTTCTTTTGTAGCTAGGATACCTCACTCAGGATGATGCATGTATTTGCCTAAGAATTTCATAAATTCATTGTTTTTAATAGCTGAGTAGAACTCCATTGTGTAAATGTATCACATTTTCTGTATCCATTCCTCTGTTGGGGGTTATCTGGGTTCTTTCCAGCTTCTGGCTATTATAAATAAGGCTGCTATGAACATAGTGGATAGTGTGTCCTTATTACCTGTTGGAACATTTTCTGGGTATATGCCCAGGAGAGGTATTGCTGGATCTTCAATAGTACTATGTCTAATTTTCTGAGGAACCAGCATACTTCCAGAGTGGTCGTACAAACTTGCAATCCTATAAACAATGGAAGAGTGTTCCTATTTCTCTTCATCCTTGCCAGCATCTGCTGTCACCTGAATTTTTGATCTTAGCCGTTCTGACAGATGTGAGATAGAAACTCAATGTGGTTTTGATGTGCATTTCCCCAATGATTAAGGATGTTGAACATTTTTTCAAGTGCTTCTCAGCCCTTTGGTATTCCTCAGTTGAGAATTCTTTGTTTAGCTCTATACCCCATTTTTTACTTGGGGTTATTTCAATTTCTGCAGTCCAGCTCCTTGAGTTCTTTGTATATATTGGATATTAGTGCCCTATCAGATTTAGTATTGATAAAAATTCTTTCCCAATCTGGTGGCCTTTTTATCTTATTGACAGTGTCTTTTGCCTTACAGAAGCATTGCAACTTTATGAAGTCCCATTTGTCAATTATTGATCTTACAGCACAAACCATTGCTGTTCTGTTTAGAAATTTTTCCCCTGTGCCCATATTTTGGAGGTTTTCCCCCACTTTCTCCTCTATAAATTTCAGTGTCTCTGGTTTTATGTGGAGGTCTTTGATCCACTTAGACTTGAGCCTTGTACAAGGAGATAAGAATGGATGAATTCTCATTCTTCTACATTATAACCTCCAGTTGTGCCAGCACCATTTGGTGAAAAAGCTGTTTTTTTTTTGTTTTGTTTTGTTTTTTTCCACTGGATGGCTTTAGCTCCATTGTCAAAGATCAAGTGACCATAGGTGTGTGGATATATTTCTGGGTCTTCAGTTTTATTCAATTGGTCAACCCATCTGTCACTGTACCAGTACCATACATTTTTATCACAATTGCTCTGTAGTACAGCTTGAAGTCAGGCATAGTGATTCCACCAGAGGTTCTTTTATTGTTGAGAATAGTTTTTACTGTTCTAGGTTTTTTTATTATTCCAGAAGAATTTGAAAATTCCCCTTTCTAACTCTGTGAAGAATTGAGTTGGAATTTTGATGAGGATAGCATTGAATGTGTAGATTGCTTTTGGCAGGATGGCCATTTTGACTATATTAATCCTGCCAATCCATGAGCATGGGAGATCTTTCCATCTTCTGAGATCTTCTTCAGTTTCTTTCTTCAGAGACTTGAAGTTCTTATCATACAGATCTTTCACTTCCTTTGTTAGAGTCACACCAAGGTATTTTATATTATTTGTGACTGTTTTGAATGCATTGATTCCCTAATTTCTTTCTCAAACTGTTTGTCCTTTGTGTAGAGAAAGGCAATTCATTTTTTTTTTTTTTTTAGTTAATTTTATTTCCAGCTACCGCACTGAAGCTGTTGATCAGCTTTAGGAGTTCTCTGGTTGAATTTTTAGGGTCAATTATATACTATTATATCATCTGCAAATAGTGATATTTTGACTTCTTCCTTTCCAAATTGTAATACCTTGATCTCCTTTTGTTGTCTAATTGCTCTGGCTAGGACTTCAAGTACTATATTGAATAGGTAGGGAGAAAATGGGCAGCCTTTTCTAGTCCCTGATTTAAGTGGGATTGCTTCCAGCTTCTCTCCATTTACTTTGATATTGGCTACTGGTTTGCTATATATTGCTTTTATTATATTTTGGTATGGGCCTTGAATTCCTGATCTTTCCAAGACTTTTATCATGAAGGGGTGTTGGATTTTGTCAAATGCTATTGATGACTTCTTCTATTTCTTTAGGGGAAACGGGACTGTATAGATCTTTAATCTGATACTTATTTTACTTTGGTACCTGGTATCTGTCTAGGTAGTTGTCCATTTCATCCAGGTTTTCCAGTTTTGTTAAGTATAGCCTTTTGTAGTAGGATCTGATGATGTTTTGGATTTCCTCAGGTTCTGTTGTTATATCTCCTTTTTTAATTTCTGATATTGTTAATTAGAATACTGTTCCCATTCCCTCTAGTTTGTCTGGCTAAGGGTTTATCTATCTTGTTAATTTTCTCAAAGAACCAACTCCTGGTTTGGTTGATTCTTTGAATAGTTCTTTTTGATTCCACTTGGTTGATTTCAGCCCTGAGTTTGATTATTTCCTGCCTTCTACTCCTCCTGGGTGAATTTGCTTCCTTTAGTTCTAGAACTTCTAGGTGTGTTTTTAGGCTGCTAATGTGTGCTCTCTCTAGTTTCTTTTCTGAGGCACTCGGTGTTGTGAGTTTTCCTTTTAGGTCTGCCTTCATTTTATCCCATAAGTTTGGGTATGTTGTGGCTTCATTTTCATTAAACTCTAAAAAATCTTTAATTTTTTTCTTTATTTCATCCTTGAGCAAGGTATCATTAAGTAGAGTGTTGATCAGTTTCTACTTTCTATTATATATGCTGTTATCGATGATCAGCCTTAGTCCATGAGGACTGTTTTGTGACTGATTATATGGTAAATTTTGGAGGAGGTACCACGTGGTGCTGAGAAGAAGGTATATCCATTATTTTTAGGATAAAATGTTCTGTAGATGTCTTTTAATTCCATTTGTTTCATGATTTCCATTAATGTTCATGTGTCTCTGCTTAGTTTCTGTTTCCAGAATCTTTCAATTGGTGAGAGTGGGGTGTTGAAATCTCCCACTATTAATGTGTGAGGTGTAACGTATGCTTTGAGCTTTACTAAATTTTCTTTAATTAGTGTGGCTGCCCTTGTATTTGGAACATAGATATTCAGAATTGAGTGTTCATCCTGGTAGATTTTAACTTTGATGAGTAAGAAGTGCCACTCCTTGTCTTTTTTGATAACTTTGGGTTGAAAATCAATTGTATTCCATATTAGAATTGCTACTCCAGCTTTTTTTCTTCAAACCATTTGCTTGAAAAACTGTTTTCCAGCCTTTCACTTTGAGGTAGTATCTGTCTTTTTTCCCTCATGTGTGTTTCCTGTAAGTGCAAAATGTTGGGTCCTGTTTGTGTAGCCAGTATATTATTCTATGTCTTTTTTATTGGGGAATTGAGCCCATTGGTGTTAAGAGAAATTAAAGAAAAGTAATTGTTGATTCCTGTTACTTTTGTTGTTAAATATGGGATTCTGTTCTTGTGGCTGTCTCATTTTAGGTTTTTTGAATGATTTCTTTCTTGCTTTTTCTAGTGTATAGTTTAAATCTTTGTGTTGGTGTTTTCCCTTTTATTATCCTTTGAAGGGCTAGATTCGTGGAAAGATATTGTGCGAATTTGGTTTTGTCATGGAATACTTTGGCTTTTCCATCTATGGTAATTGAGGGTTTAGCTGGGTATTGTAGCCTGGGCTGACATTTGTGTTCTCTTAGGGTCTGTATCACATCTGTCCAGGATCTTCTGGCTTTTATAGTCTCTGGTGAGAAGTCTGGAGTAATTTTAATAGGCTTGCCTTTGTATGTTACTTGACCTTTTTCCCTTAATACTTTTAATATTCTGTCTTTACTTAGTGCATTTGTTTTTCTGGTTATTATGTGTTGGAAGGAATTTCTTTTCTGGTCCAGTCTATTTGGGGTTCTGTAGGCTTCTTGAATGTTCATGGGTATCTCTTTCTTTAGGTTCAGGAAGTTTTCTTCTAAAATTTTGTTGAAGATAATTGCTGGCCCTTTAAGTTGAAAATCTTCATTAGTCTCTACTCCTATTATCCTTAGGTTTGGCCTTCTTTTTTGTGTCCTGGATTTCCTGGATGTTTTAAGTTAGGATCTTTTTGCATTTTACATTTTCTCTGATTGTTCTGTCCCTGTTCCATATGGAATCTTCTGCACCTGAGATTCTCTCTTCCATCTCTTGTATTCTGTTGATGATGCTTGCATCTATGGTTCCTGATTTTATTCCTAGGGTTTCTATCTCCAGAGTTGTCTCCCTTTGGTTTTTCTTTATTATATCTACTTCCATTTTTAGATCCTGGATGGTTTTGTTCAATTCCATCTCCTTTTGGTAGCGTTTGGTAGCATTTTCCTGTAACTCTTTAAGGGANTTTTGNGTTTCCACTTTAAAGTCTTCTGTTTACTTGTGATTTCCATTATTTGCTTCTTAAAGTCTTCCATCATCATCATGTGATCAATGTCCTGCTTTTCTGGTGTGATGGTGTATCCAGGACTTGCTATGGTGGGAGAGCTTGGTCCTGATGATGCCGGGTAACCTTGGTTTCTGTTGCTTCTGTTCTTATGCTTGCNTCCTTCCATCTGATTATCTCTAGTGCTTGCTGCCCTCAATATATCTGATTGGAGCCTGTCCTTCCTATAATCCCAGTTGATTCAGAACTTCTCAGAGACCAGATTTCTCTGTGATTCTTTGATTTTGGGATCCTGTGAACCTGAGATTCTAGGTGTGTCTGAGTTCTTGCCAGTCAAGCTCCTCTGAGACACTCAAATACTAGTGTGACCCAGCTCCTGTTATCCTGGGATCCTGTTGTCCAAAGATCCTGGGCATGTTTCAGTGCATGGAAGTGGTGTCTCCTTTGAGGACCGTGGAGTTGTCTGGTCTGTTTGAAGCCAAGATAAACCTGAACTGATTAAAAGGAACCTGAGCCTCTGGTCAGGAAAGGCTCTGGTGTCCTTGTTCCTGCTGTCTCAGGCCCGTCACTATTGGATTGGAGCAGCTGTTGTGTTCCACTCACCAGTGATCCTAAGATCACTTGGGAAGTCCACTAGGGACCATGGGGGTGTCTGTCGAATCTTTGCACTAGGTGACCTGGTGCTGGCACAAACCTGAAGGGATTTGTGCCCCTGTTCAGGCCAATACTCTGCTTCCTTAGTGCTGTCTCAGGTCCCGTGCCTGATTGGATTGGAGCAGAAGTTGTGTTCCACTCACCAGTGATCCTCAGATCACTTGGGCAGTCTGCTAGGGACCATGGGGGTGTCCACCGAATCCGTGCCCTAGGTGACCCCAGAAGGGGATTGTGCCCCTGGTCAGGCCAGTTCTTTGCTGCCCTAGTGCTGTGTCAGGTCCCATGTGCAATTGGATTGGAGCAGATCTTGTGTTCCCCTGACCAGTGATCCTAAGATCACGTGGGCAGTCCTCTAGGGACCATGGTTGTGTCCACCCACTCTGTGCCCTAGGTGACCGGGTGCTGGTGCAGACTGGAAGGGATTTGAACCCCTGGTCAGGCTGGTTCTCTGCTTCCCTAGTGCTGTCTCAGGTCCCTTGCGTGATTGGATTGGAGCAGAAGTTGTGTTCCAGTCACCAGTGATCCTAAGATTGCTTGGGGAGTCCGCTAGGGACCATGGGGGTGTCCACTGAATCCACGTCCTAGGTGACCCCAGAAGAGGCTTCTGCCCCTGGTCAGGCCGGTTCTCTGCTGCCCTAGTGCTGTCTCAGGTCCCGTGCATGATTGCATTGGAGCAGAAGTTGTGTTTCACTCACCAGTGATCCTAAAATCACTTGGGAAGTCAGCTAGGAACCATGTGGGTGTCCACTGAATCTGCGCCCTAGGTGACCCAGTATTAATGCCCTTCTTAAAGTCATCTTCCAGCATCATGAGATATGATTTTAAATCTGAATCTTGCTTTTTGGTTGTGTTGGGGTATCCAGGACTGGCTGAGTTGGAAGTGCTGGGTTCTGATGATGGTAAGAGGTCTTGTTTTCTGTTAGTAGGTTTCTTATGTTTGTCTTTCACCATCTGGTAATCTCTGGCATTAGTTGTTATAGTTGTCTCTGGCTGGAGCTTGTTCCTCCTGTGATTCTGTTAGCCTTTATCAGCACTCCTGGGAGTCCAGCTCTCTCCTGAGTCTCAGTGGTCAGAGTAATCTCTGCATGCAAGGTACACCGAGATCTGTCATTCAGACCTGCCTCCTGGCTGAAGATGAAGGCCCAAAACAGGGAATGTCCCAGAAGATGTGTTGCCTCTGCAGTCTGTGTGCTCACCTGCACAGACTGGTCTCTGAGGGACCTGGGACACAAGATGGCTCCTCCGCCTGCTCCGGCAGTCAGAGCCCTCCTAGGTGGCCACCTCTCCTCTGGCAGGGAAGATGCCTGGATGTCTGGACCCCGAAACAGGGGTCTGTCCTAGAAGCTCTTTCACTTCTGCAGTCTGCTTGCTCACCCTTCTCAGTCCTCAAGCTGACCTGTGCAGACTGGTCTCTGAGGGATCCTGGACACAAGATAGCTCCTTCACCTGCTTAGGTGGTCAGAGCCCTTGCAGGTGGCCACTTCTCCTCTGGTGGGGAAGGTGCCCAGATATATGGAGCCCTTAACAGGACCTGTCCGTGAAGCTGTGTTGCTTCTGCAGTCTGCACTCTCATCTGTGCATACTGGTCTCTGAGGGACCCGGGACACATGATGGCTCCTTCACCTGCTGTGGCAGTCAGAGCCCTCCCAGGTGGCCGGCCCCCTTTCCTCAGGCGAATAAGGTGCCCGGATGTCTGAAGCCCAAAACGGGGTCTGTCCCAGAATCTGTGTCACTTCTGCAGTCCAGTTGCTCACACTCAGCAGTCTGCAAGCTGACCTGTGCATTCTGGTCTCTGAGGGACCCAGGACACAAGATGGCTAGCATTTGGTGTTTTGAATATTGTGTGACAGGAGGAATTTCTTTTCTGGTCCAAACTATTTGAAGTTCTGTAGGCTTCTTGTATGTTCATGGGCATCTCTTTTCTTAGGTAAGAAAAGTTTTCTTCTAGAATTTTGATGAAGATATTTACTGGCCCTTTAATTTGGGTAACTTGGCACTCTTCCATAACTATTATCCTTAGTTTCGTCTTCTCATGTGTCCTGGATTTCCTGGATGTTTTGGGTTAGAAGCCTTTTGCTTTCTGTATTTTCTTTGACTGTTGTGTCAGTATTTTCTATGGTATATTCTGCACCTGAGTTTCTCTCTTCTTTCTTCTATATTCTGTTAGTGATACTTACATCTATGACTCCTGATCTCTTTCCTAGGTTTTCTAACTCCAGAGTTGTCTCCCTTTGTGATTTCTTTATTGTTTCTATTTATATTTTTAGATCTTGGATGATTTTTTTCATTTCCTCTGCCTATTTGATTTTATTTTCCTATAATTCTTTAAGGGATTTTTGTGTTTCTTCTTTAATGGCTCTAGCTGTTTACCTGTGTTCTCCTGTGCTTCTTTAAGGGAGTATTTTATGTCCTTCTTAAAGTCCTCTATCACAATCATGAGAAGTGGTATTAGATCTAAATCTTGTTTTTCAGGTGTGATAGTGTATCCAAGACTTGTTATGGTAGGAGATTGGTGTTGTGATGATGCCAGGTAATCTTGGTTTTTGTTCCTTATTCTTAAGATTACCTCCTGCCATCTGTTTATCTCTAGTGCTACCTGCCCTGGCTATAGCTAACTGAAGCCTGTCTTCCTGTGATCCTGGTTGTGCCCAAACTCCTCAGAGTTCAGCCATCTCTGATCCTGTGATTCTGGGATCCTGGGATCCTGTGTTCTTGGGCGTATTAGAGTGTGTGGGAGTGGAGCTTATTCTGGGTGTTGTGGGACTGACTGTGGAGTTCGCACTCACAGTATGCTCTGGGCACCAGCTCAGACTAGAAGGAATCCATGACACTGGTTGGATAGAGTTCCTGGGTGCCCAAATCCCTCTGATCCCAGTTCCTTCCAGTCCTGGGGCAGGGTTGTGTCCTCCTCACCATCAATCCTATATCATCCTGGTACTGTTAGAGCACCTGGGATTGGAGCTGCCTCGGGTATTGTGTGACTGTCTGAGGAGTTTGTACCAAAGGTCTGCTATGGGTACACTTCCTGGGCCTTCAATTCTATTATACTGATCTTTCTGCCTGTTTCTGTACCAATACCGTTCAGGTTTTTTTTTTTTTTTAATCACTATTGAGGTCAGTGATGGTGATTCCCCCAGAAGTCCTTTATTTTGGAGAATAGTTTTCCTATCCTGGGTTTTTTGGTTATTCCAAAATCATTTGCAAATTTTTCTTTCTAACTCCATGAAGAATTAAGTTGAAATTTTGATAGGGATTGAATTAAATCTCTAGATTGCTTTTAGCAATTTTTTACAATATTAATACTGCCAATCCATGAGCATGGGAGATTTTTCCATCTTTTGAGGTCTTCTTGGATTTCTTTCTTCAAGACTTGAAGTTCTTGTCATATAGATTTTTCACTTGCTTAGTTAGAGTCGCACCAAGGTATTTTATATTATTTATGACTATTGTGAAGGGTGTTGCTTCCCTAATTTCTTTCTCATCCTGTTTATCCTTCGAGTAGAGGAAGGCTACTGATTTGTTTGAGTTAATTTTATATTAAGACACATTGCTAAAGTTGCTTACCAGGCTTAGGATTTCTCTGATGGAAATTTTGGGGTCATTATATATACTATCATATCATCAGCAAATAGTGATAGTTTGGCATTCCTTTCTAGTTTGATATCCCTTAGATTTCCTTTTGTTGTCCAATTGTTCTCACTAAAAATTCAAGTAATATATTTAATAGATAGGGAAAGAGTAGGCAGCCTTTTCTAAGTACTTAATTTTAGTGTGATTACTTCAGGTTTATCTCCATTTATTTTGATGTTGGCCACTGGTTTGCTGTATATTGCTTTTAGTGTGTTTAGGTATGGGCTTTGAATTCCTGATCTTTCCAAGTCTTTTATCATGAAGCAGTGTTGATTTTTGTCAAATGTTTCTTAGCATCTAATGATATGATCATGTGGGGTTTTTTCTTTCAGTTTGTTTATATAGTGTATTATTATGTCAATGGATTTCTGTTTATTCAGCCATCACTGCATCCCTGGGATGAAGCATACCTGATCATGATGGATGACTGTTTTGATGTGTTATTGGATTGTTTGCGATAATTTCATTGAGTATTTTTGCATCAATATTTATAAGTGAAATTGGTCTGATGTCCTTTCTTTGTTGAGTCTTTGTGTGGTTTCAGTATTAGTGAAACTGTGGCTTCATAAAATGAATTGTATAGTATTCCTTCTGTCTATATTTTATGGAATAGTTTGAAGAGTATTGTTAGGTCTTCTTTNAAGGTCTGATATAATTCTGTACTAAACCCATCTGGTCCTGGGCTTTTTTTGGTTGGAAGACTTTTAATGACTGCTGCTATTTCTTTAGGGGTTATAGGACTGTTTATATGATATATCCCATCCTGATTTGACTTAGGTATTTGGTATCTGTCTAGAAAACTTTCCATTTCATCCAGGCTTTCCAGTTTTGTTGAGTGTAGGCTTTTGTAATAGTATCTGATGATTTTTTGAGTTTCCTCGGTTTCTGTTGTTATATCTCCCTTTTCTTTTCTGATTTTGTTAATTAGGATACTGTCTCTGTGCCCTCTGGTTAACTTGGTGAAGGAAGAAGTAAAGAAAGAAATTAAAAACTTTTTAGAATTTAATAAAACTGAAGGCATAACATATATAAACTTATTGGATACAAAAAACACAGTGCTAAGAGGAAAACTCATAGCTCCTAGTGCCTCCAAAAAGAAACTGGAGAGAGCATTCACTAGCAGCTTAACAGCACATCTGAAAGCTGTAGAACAAAAAGAAGCAAATACACCCAGGAGTAGTAGACATCATGAAATAATCAAACCCAGGCCTGAAATCAACCAAGTGGAAACAAAAAGAACTACACAGTAAATCAACAAAACTAGGAAATTGTTCTTTGAGAAAGTGCTATTTATTTATTTTTCTGGGTTACTTATTCTAGTTATGACTCATAGTTTTAAGTTAGTTATACATTGTATTTCCTTGCTTTGCTGATATTTTTGTAATTATTGTATTTGTAAGATTTCATAAGCATATTTAATATATTACATGTTGAGCATACTTTGCCTATTCTCTTCCTCTATGGCTTCTATGAATTGGCTTTGTAAATAATGTAGCATTGAATACAAGAATGTGAATATCTCTTGGACATGGTGAAATAATTTCCTCTGGGTATATACACTTCAGCGGGATAACTGGATATTATGATAATTATATGCATTCTCCCTTTTCTTGCCTGTCCTACCTTTGTTTTTCCAGATAGTTTCATTTCTGCATATATATGTAGATGATTTTATGTATCTATGAGGCTAGGTTCTTGATAGTGCAGAGGTAAAAAATAGTATCTATGATCAAGATATTAATATTCTTCTCAGGAGAAAAGACATAATAAATAGATAAATAGAGGTAAAAAAATGTCAGTTGGCTCTGTGGGTAAGTTTGTCTACAAGCCCAATAACTTGAGTTAAATCCTTGGAAACCATAATGGAAAGATATACCTGACTTCTGAGTGTTACAGTTTTATTTCCACATACATGCTATGGAATGAGAATTCACATGAGCTTCTTTATGTGTGCATTTGCACTTATGTATGCTTTCTCACACATAGTTACATGGAAATAATAAAATGAATGCATAATAATTTTCTCTAAAAACAACTTTTAGCTGTGGTAAAAGTTAAACAGTTAATTAGGTAAAATACTTAGTAAATACTATTTTGAAGAGTTGACAGTAAGTGACTATGGCTATTTTGTCTACATGTATATTTGCATACTAGAAAAGGGTTCAGTGTATACAGTTATAGACACTGTGATCCACTATGTGTGTGCTATGATTTAAACTCAGGTCCTCTGGAAGAGCAGCCAGGATTCTTAACTTTTTAGCAATCTCTCCAGCCCAAATTAAAGCGTATAACTTGGAAACCCACAAATTATTGTCCTCTTAATGAGACAAAACTTTTATGGAAAGTGTAAGATAATCAAGAAACAGTAAATGTTTGATCTTATGAAAAAGAAAATATTTACAGAAATATTATTCTAAAATATATTCACCACTGCAGTCTATGAGAAAGAAATATTTCCAATGCTGTTGGTTAGACATTAAAATAAATAAAAGACAGTGCCCTGAGCTGATCTGTGCCACAGTGCTCCATACCAAGATACTTCCAGGAGAGGGATGGTTTCCTAGGAGTACAGACATGCTTGTGAGCTCAAGTAAAATCAGAACTTCTGCTCTGAGGGACCCACTGAGAGGTCTCAGGACACAGGAAATGAGGAGCAGCCTAGGACAAGATCCTTTCAGTTTCTGTCTACACCCTGGAGCTGACCCTGTGCCACAGTGCCCAGAGCTGATCCTGTGCCACAGCACTCCATACTCAAATACTGTCAGGAGACATCTGGTCTCCCAAGAGTGCTGACACACCTGAAAGCAGAGGTAAGACCAGCACTTCTCAAATTCCTGGTCCAAGAAGGACTTAACAAGAGCCATCAGGACTCAGGAAACAAGGAACAGACAGGGATAGGATCCTTCCAGTTCCCCTATGCAACCAGGAGCTGACTCTGTACCACAGCTATTCATACCCAAATTGCTCCCAGAGAGAACTTGTCTCCCAGGTGTACTGACACACATGCTTGCAGGAGGGACAAGCCACAGTTAAAAACAGCAAGACCACTAATGCCAGAGATAACCAGATGGCAAAAGGCAAGGGCAAGAACATAAGTAACAGAAACCAAGGCTACTTAGCATCATCAGAAACCAGTTCTCCCACCATAGTGAGCCCTGGATACTTAGAAACTTCAGAGAAGCAAGACTCTGCTTTAAAGTAACATTTCATTATGATGATTGGGGACTTTAAGAAGAGCATAAATAGGCCATTTTCTCTGTGGTGACTAAATCAGATCCACTCAGGAGTTCACAGGACACAGAAGAAGCAGATCAGGTGGGACAGGGTCCTATGGACCTATATCTGCACCTAGGAGGTGGGGCTGTTCCACAGTCCTCTGTGCAGTGATCTTGCTAGGGAAGAGTTTGCTTACAGGGACAACAGGCTTACAGACTCACAGGAGGAACAAACTCTAGCTAAAGACAGCAAGAACAACTAATGCCAGAGTTTACCAGACTGAGAAAGGCAAATGCATGAATCTTACCAACAGAAGCCAAGACTATTGGGCATAATCAGAACCCAATACTCCCACCCCAGTAAGTCCTGGATAAGGAACACACCAGAAAAGCAAGATTCAAATTTAAAATCATAACTTATGATGCTGGTAGGGGATTTAAGAAGGACATAAATAACTCCCTGAAAGAACAGGTGAACACAGCTAAATAGGTAGAATCCCTTAAAGATGAAACACAAAAAAATCCCTTAAAGAATCACAGAAAAACACAGAATGTATAAGAAGCACAAAAAAGGGTCAACATCCTTAGTCATCAGGGAAATGCATCAAAACAACACTGAGATTCCACCTCCCACAAGTCAGAAGGGCTAGGATCAAAAACTCAGGTGAGAACAGATGCTGGAGACAATGTGGAGAGAGAAGAACACTCCTCCATTGCTGGTGGGATTGCAAACTGGTATAACCACTCTGGAAATCAGTTTGGTGGTTCCTCAGAAAATTGGACACAGTACTACTGGAACATCCAGCAATACCACTCCTGGGCATATATGCAGAAGATGCTCCAACATGTAATAAGGACACATGCCCCACTTTGTTCCTAACAGCCTTATTTATAATAGCCAGAAGCTGGAAAGAACCCAGATGTCCCTCAACAGAGGAATGGATATAGAAATTGTGGTATATTTGCACAATGGGTACTACACAGCTATTGAAATTAATGAATTTATGAAATTCTTAGACAAATGAATGGATCTTGAGGATATCATCAAACTCAGTGATAAGTGGATATTAGCCCAGAAGCTCAGAATACCAAATATACAATTCTCAAAACACATGAAATTCAAGAAGGAAAACCAAAGTGTGTATACTAGTTAGAAGGGGGAACAAAATATCCATGAAAGGAGTTACAGAGACAAAGTTCTGAGCAGAGACTGAAGGAATGACCATCCAGAGACTGCCCCACTTGGGGATCCATCATATAAACAACCACCAAAACTGGACAATATTGTGGATGCCAACAAGAGCTTGCTGACATGAGACAGATATAGCTATTTCCTGAGAGGTTCTGCCAGTGCCTGACAAATACAGAAGTGGATGCTCACAGATATCCACTGGATGGAGTACAGGGTATCCAATGAAGGAGTTAGAGAAAGGATCCAAGAACCTGAAAGGATTAGCAGCCCAATATGAGGAACAACATTATGAACTAACCAGTACCCCCAAAACTCCCTGGGAGTTGATTGGTACCACCAATCAAATAGTACACATGGTGGGACTCATGGCTCTAGCTGCATATGTAGCAGAGGATGGTCTAGTTGGTCATCAATGGGAGGAGAGGCCCTTGGTCCTGTGAAGGGTCTATGCCCCAGTGTAGGGGAATGCCAAGGCCAGGAAACAGGAGTGAGTGGGTTGATGAGCAGCGAGAGGGGGGAAGGGGGAGGGAATGGGGGATTTTCCTAGAGGAAACCTGGAAAGGGGATAACATTTGAAATGTAAATAAAGAAAATACCTGATAAAAATTCTTAAAAAAAAAAGAATATCAATACTGAGATACTTGTGAACAGAGACTAAATGCATGCAGAGCTGCAGGAATTATAATTGAATTATCATTACTAATTAAGAAATCATCTATTTCCAGTTACCATCTGCCTTGGAGCTGAGACTGTTCCATAGCCCTTTGGTCACAGGTCCTACCAGGAGAGGGCTGGTCTCCCAGGAGTGCTCTCATTCTTAAGAGCAGAGGTGAGATAGCCACTTTCTCTCCAATAACTCTCCAAAGCAGGACCAGCAAGGAGTACACAGAGCACTGGAACAGTAGAGAAGCTGGAAAAGAATCCTACCAGTAGCCATCTGCACCCCAAACTAAGGCTGTTCCTCAGAGTTCTGTACACAGGCTCAGCCAGGAGAAAGCTGATCTCCCAGGAGGGCTGACACAGACTCACAGGCCCAGAGGAGGGACAAGCTCCAGCCAGGGACAGCAAAACCAACTAACACCAGAGATTATCAGATGGTGAAGGGAAGAGCAAGAAACTTACCAAAACAAACCAAGGTTACTTGGTATCATCGGAACCAACTTTTCCCTCCACAGCAAGTCCTGGATACTTCAACGTACTGGAAAAGTAAGATTTGGATTTAAAATCACATCTCATGATGTTCATAGAGGATTTTAAGAAGGACATAAATAACTCCCATAAAAATACAGGAGAACACAGGAAATAGAAGAGAGAATCTCAAGTGCAGAGGATGCCATGGAAAATGTTGACACAATAATCAATGCAAAAAGCAAGAAGTACCTAACCCAAAGTATCCAGGAAATCCAGGACACAATGAGAAGACCAATCTAGGGATAGTAGATATAGAAGAGTGTTTTTGATATACCAAATGAATTTGCAAATTGCTCTTTCTAACTCAATGAAGAGCAGAGTTGAAATTTTAATGGGGATTGCATTGCATCTGTAGATTGCTTTTGGCAAAATGGCCACTTTTACTGTATTAATCCTACCAATCCATGAGCATGAGAGATCTTTCCATGTTCTCATATCTAATTGATTTCTTTCTTGAGAAACTTGAAGTTCTTTTTTTTTTTTAAACGTGGAAAACTAATTTTTTTCATTTCATTTTTATTAGATTTTTTTCCTTTTTTTATTAGATATTTTCTTCATTTACATTTCAAATGCTATCCCCAAAGGCCTCTATGACCTCCCCCTGCTCTGCTTCCCAACCCACCCTCTCCCACTTCCTGGCCCTGGCATTCCCCTGTACTGAGGCATATGATTTTCGCAAGACCAAGGGCCTCTCCTCCCATTGATGGCCAACTAGGCCATCCTCTACTACATATGCAATTAAAGACACAGCTCTGGGGGAAGGTACTGATTAGTTCATATTGCTGATCCTCCTATAGGGTTGTCCACCCCTTTAACTCCTTGGGTATTTTCTCTACCTCCTTCTTTAGGGGCCCTGTGTTCCATCCAATAGATGATTGTGAGCATCCACTTCTGTATTTGCAAGAACTAGCACAGCATCACAAGAGATAGCTATATCAGGGTCCTGTCAGCAAAATCTTTCTGGCATATGCAATAGTGTCTGGGTTTGGTGGTTGTATATGGGATGGATCCCCNNGTGGNGCAGTCTCTGGATGGTCCTTTCTTCTGTCTCAGCTCTGAACTTTGTCTCTGTAACTCTTTCCATGGGTATTTTGTTTCCATTCTAAGAAGGAATTAAGTATAGTGAAAACTACGCTCAACAATAAAAGAACTTCTTGGGTAATCACCATGCCTAACCTTAAGGTATACTACAGAGCAATCTTGATTTAAAAAAAAAAAACAAAAAACAAACAAAAACAAAAACAAAAACAAAAAAAACCTGATGGTATTGGTACAGGGACAGGGAGATAAATCAATAGAATAGAATTGAAGACCCAGAAATGAATGCATACACCTATGGTCATTTGATCTTTGACAATGGTGCTAAATAAATCCAGTGAGAAAAAGACAGCATTTTCAACAAATTGTGCTGTTTCAACTGGAAGTCAGCTTGTTAAAGAAGTCAAATTGTTCCATTCTTAAATCCTGGTACAAAGCTCAATTCCAAATTTATCAAAGACCTCCACATAAAACCAGATACACTGAATCTAATAGAAAAGATAGTGGGGAATAGTCTGAGCACATGGACACAGGGGAAATTTTCCTTTAGAGAACACCAATAGGTTAGACTATAAGATCATAAACTGACAAATTGGACCTCATAAAATTGCAAAGCTTCTGTAAGGCAAAGGACACTGTCAATAGGACAAAATGGCAACCAACAGATTGGAAAATGATCTTTACCAACCCTATATCTGATAGAGGGCTAATATTCAATATATACAAAAAATCAAGAAGATAGACTCCAGAGAAACAAATAACCCTATTAAAAAATTGGGTATAGAGCTAAACAAAGAATTCTCAGGTAAGGAATACCAAATGGCTGAGAACCTAAAGGAATGGTCAATATCCTTAGTCCTCAGGTAAATGTAAATCAAAACAACCCTGATATTCCACTGTAGTGGCTATTCCTGGTTGTCAACTTGACTATATTTAGAATGAACTACAATCCAGAATTGGAAGGCTCACCAGTGACCCTAATCTGGAGGCTGAGAGATAGAAGTTTCTGATCTGGATCTTGGTATGGAGATCTTGAGGCATAGTGGTTATGGATTCCAGAAGATTAAGACAGGGAGATTTCCAAGTTCAAGGTCATCTGGGATTAAAGGTGTCGTAGCACACACCTTTAATCTGGGCTACACCTTCTGCTGGAGACCATATAAAGACATTGCCTGCTTGCCCTGTGTGACTAAGCAACTGCTAGATCCTTGGACTTCCATTCACAGATACTACTGAACCATTGTTGGGGATTGGACTGCAGTCTGTAAGTCATCAAAAATATCCATAAGTTCTGTGACTCTAGAGAACCCTGACTAATACAGAAGTTGGTACCAGGAGTGGTTCTAGAGGAGCAGAAGTATAAGGATGAATCTTTTAAAAT
>NC_034613.1:31342200-31353597 GCF_900095145.1 Mus pahari | reverse complement strand
AGATCTCTGAGTTCAAGGTCATCTGGGATTAAAGGTGTGGTAGCACACACCTTTAATCTGGGCTACACCTTCTGCTGGAGACCATATAAGGAAATTGGAAGAAGAGTTGTTCTAGCTCTTTTGCCTGCTTGCCATGTGGGACTAAGCAACTGCTAGATCCTTGGACTTCCATTCACAGCTACTACTGAACCATTGCTGGGAATCGGACTGCACACTGTAAGTCATCAATAAATTCGTTTACTACATAGAGACTATCCGTAAGTTCTGTGACTCTAAAGAACCCTGACTAATACATCCACCTCACACCAGTTAGAATGGCTAATATAAAAAACTCAGGAGATAGAACCTCCTGGCAAGGATGTGGAGAAAGAGGAACACTCCTCCATTGCTGGTGGGATTGCAAGCTGGTACAACCATTGTACTGGCTAGTTTTGTGTCAACTTGACACAGCTGTAGTTATCACAGAGAAAGGAGCTTCAGTTGGGAAAATTCCTCCAAGAAATGCTGTAATGCCTTTTCTCAATTAGTGATCAAGGGGGGAGGTCCCCTAGTGGGTGGTGCCACCTCTGGGATGGTAGTCTTGGGTTCTATAAGAGATCAGGCTGAGCAAGCCAGTGGAAGCAAGCCAGTAAGGAACATCCCTCCATGGCTTCTATATCACCTCCTGCTTTCTGACCTGCTTGAGTTTCAGTCCTGACTTCCTTGGTGATGAAGAGCCGTATAGCAGTGTAAGCTGAATAAACCCTTTCCTCCCCAACTGGCTTCTTGGTCATGATGTTTGTGCAGAAATAGAAACTCTGACTAAGATGACCATTATGGAAATCAATCTGGTGGTTCCTCACAAAATTGGATATAGTACTACCTGAGGACCCAGTAATACCACTTCTGGGCATATACCCAGAAGATGCTCCAACATGTAATAAGAACACATATTCCACTATGTTCATAGCGGCCTTATTTACAATAGCCAGAAACTGGAAAGAACCCAGTTGTACCTCAACAGATGAATAGATAAAGAAAATGTGGTACATTTACACAATGGATTACCATTCATCTATTAAAAACAATGAATATTTGAAATTCTTAGGCAAATGGAAGAAACTAGAAAATATCATCCTGAGTGAGGTAACCCAATCACAAAAGAACACTCATGTTATGTTCTCACTGATAAGTGGATATTCATCCAGAACCTCAGAATAACCAAGATACAATTCACAGACCACATGAAGTTTAAGAAAAATGGAAACCCAAGTGTGGATACTTTGGTTTTTCTTAGAAGAGTGACCAAAATACCCATAGGTGGAGATACAGACACAAAATGTGGAGCAGATACTGAAGGAAACACCATCCAGAGAGTTCCCCATCTGGGGATCCATCCCATATACAGTCACCAAACCCAGACACTATTGTGGATGCCAACAAATGCTTACTGACAGGAACCTGATATAGCTGTCTCATGAGAGGCTCCACCAGTGCCTGACAAATACAAAGGTGGAAGCTTGCAGCCAACCATTGGACTGAGCACAGGGTCCCCAATTGAGGGACTAGAGAAAGGACCCAAAGAACTGAAGGGGTTTTTATCCCCATAGGAGGAAAAACAATATGAACTAAATAGAACCCCCAGAATTCTCAGGGGCTGGCTAAACCACCAACCAAAGAGTACACATGGAAGGACTTATGGCTCTAGCTGTATATGTAGCAAAGGACAAGTTTAAAGGTCATCAGTGGGAGGAGAGGTCCTTGGTCTTGTAAAGAATTGATGCCCTAGCATAGGGGAATGTCAGACCCAGGAAGTGGGAGTGGATGGGTTGGTGAGCAGGGAAAGAAGGAGATGGGAGGTGATAAGAGGTTTTTGGAGGGGAAACCAGGAAAAGAGATAACATTTGAAGTGTAAATATAGAAAATATCTAATAAATAAAAGATGCTAAAAAAGGGAATTCATAAAAATGTTAATAGTGGGTTGTATATTTTAAAATAAATTTTCTTACTTTAAATAAATAAAATAAATGAAAGAGCTATGTTCTTAAGAAAATTAAACTAGAAGAGCAAGCAGGTTCTAAACACTTAGAAGCCTTAAAAGAAGAGATTTACATGGAATATTTATATAATTTATGTTTGAGCTACACAAACTTCAAATATAATATATAACACTATCTGAACTAAGTATATTGGAAATAATTATAGTAAGTAGGGCCTGTAACAAAAGAAGATTCTATCTGAGAAACAAATTAGATATTTGAAGTTGGAACTATCCTGGTAACCACACTTAAAATCATATTTTCTGTAATTTACCTACTCAACATAGGTATTTGTACATACATATTCAATAGGCATATGAATAAATGAAATAAATGTAAAACACCACCATTATTAAAATAATGGTGAAAATATGGAGAAACATATTATGGATAAGGTACCATAAAACTCAACTCCAAATGGACCAAGGACCTCAACATAAAGCCAGATATACTGAGTAGGCTAGAAGAGAGATTTTTAGAATAGCCTTGGAGATCATTGGCACAGGAAAGGACATTCTGAAATTAGTACTTTAATTAATGAATTGAACACCATGAAACTGAACATCTTCTCTATGGAAAGGATACCATGAGTTAGACAAAGTGTTGTAGTCAGAATGGAGAAAAATACTTTTAAAACTAAATATTCAATAGAGGGCTAATATATAACATATATAAATAACTCAAAACACTGAACATCAAAATATTCAATTTTTTTCTGTTTTCTTCTTTATTTTATCCTTAATTATTGTAGGAATATATCTCATTGAACATTTTAAAAATTCTGAAAATAATATAATAAACACATATAACCAACTACCATTTTGTAAATATCCTTCATGAAGTTTTTTTCTTTATTTCATTTTCTTAGTTTCTTTTATTAATCATTTTCCAATATAGATGCAGATATTTACAGCCAAACAAAATATGCAATTTTTTAAATGGGAGAACAGATATACACAAAGTATTCTCAAAAGAGAAAATACAAATGGGTGAGAAGCATTTAAAGGCATGTCCAACATTCCTAGTCATAAGAGAACTGCAAGTCAAAACTCTTTTGAGATTCTTCATACACCAGGCAGAATAGCCAAGTAAAAACAAACAAACAAACAAACAAATGACAAATCCTGCTGGCTAGGGTTTGGACTAAGAATACTCCTCCATTGGAGCTAGAGAAAGTACCCAAGGAGCTGAAGGGGAATGCAACCCTGTAGGTAGAACAACAATATGAAATAACCAGTACCCCCTGAGCTCGTGTCTCTAGCTGCATATGTAGCAGAAGATGGCCNAATCGGCCATCATTGGGAAGAGAGGCCCCTTGGTCTTGCAAACTTTATATGACTCAGCACAGAGGAAGGTCAGGGCCAAGTAGTGGGAGTGGGTGGGTAGGGGAGCAGGTGCAGGGGAGGGGGGAGCATATAGGGAACTTTCTTTAGGGATAGCATTTGAAATGTAAATAAAGAAAATAATAATAATAATAATAATAATAATAATAATAATAATAATAATAATAATGAAAAAAGAGAATACTCCTCCATTGATGATTGGTGTGCAAACTTGAATAGTCACCATGTAAATCAGTGTGGTGTTTTGTCATGAAGAGGGAGCACAATGTTCCTCAAGTTTGAGTTATACTACTCAATTGATAACTGGAACCTCATGAAACTAAAAGGCTTCTGTAAGGCAAAAGAAACAGTCAATAGGACAAATCAGCAACTTATAGACTGGGAAAAAAATCTTCACCAACCCTACATCCGATAGAGGACAAATATCCAAAATAAAGAACTCAAGAAGTTAGCCTCCAAAAATCCAAACAACCCAAGCCAAAAATAGGGTATAGAGCTAAACAGAATTTACAACAGAGAGATCTCAAATGGTTGAGAAGCACTTAAAGAAATGTTCAAAGTCCTTAGTCATCAGAGAAATGCAAATCAAAGTGGCCCCAAGATTCCACCTAACACCAATCAGAATGGCTAAGGTCAAAACCTCAGGGGACAGCACATGTTGGTGAGGATGTGGAGAAAGAGGAACACTCCTCCATTGCATGTGGGATTGCAAGCTGGTACAACCTCTCTGGAAATCAATCTGGAGGTTCCTCAGAAAATTGAAAATAGATCTACCTGAAGACCGAGGTATACCACTTTGGGGTATATACCTAAAAGATGCCCTACCATAACACAGGGTATATACTCAAAGGACCTTTCAGCCTATTACTGAGACACTTGCTCAATCATGTTCATTGCTTTTTTACCCATATTAGCCAGAAATTCAAAACAGATTACGTTTCTTTCACCATATAAACAGACAAAGAAAATGTGGTACATTTGCACAGTAGTATATTAGTTAACTGTTTAAAAAATGAAATTCATATCTGAATGGATGAATCCAGAAAAATTCATCCTGAGTGAAGTAGCCCATATCTTAAAAGATAAATATAGTATGGTTTTGCTTATGTGTGGATGTTAGTTTTAAAGTCTTTAATAAGCAAACTATGATCCTTATAACCATAGATGTTAGCTATTGAGTGAGGGACTGAAGGGAGTATTAGATCACTGTAGGAAGAAGAAATAGAATAGATAATTATAGGTGTGGAGGAAGATTGGAACAGGAATATCAAACAGAAAGTGGGGGGATGACAAAGCAAATATTACGAGTGACATCTAAAACTAGAGACCATTTGTGTGGTTGAAACACAAGCTCAATTCATAACTCAGAAGTAGAAGCTTTCTAAAGTATATATACATATGAAAGTGACTAACAGAATCAGCAAATAACGGGGGACACACAGCTCCAACTAGACATTGGTCCACCAAATGAAGCCTCTAGTTATATGAATGTATTATATTTAATTAAGTTTTTTGGACAAAATGGCCCCATGGGACTCCCATACAATCTGAGCTACTGCCAAGGCAATTTGAAGCTTTCCAGAAACTTGCAATAATGCTCTATTGTTGAGTATAAACATACATAATTCACTGTATGTGGGGTAATTGAGCTGGTGCCTACCTAAAGTGTTCAACCTCACTTAGTTGTGTTTATGATACTGTACATTCCTGAAGGAGAAGCACAAACACTAACCTAGCTGCAAACCTTTCACTGTACAATGGTGGCCTGCCAGAAGACTTACTAGTTTAATAGCGGCACAAAGCTTATGGGGGTAGCCAACCAATATTTGATTGGATTTAAGGCCGACTCCATGAGATGGATCCCATGCCCACATTGCTCAGGGTTCCGAGAACATAAAACCAGATAGGCCAGAGACCTAAGGGAAAATGAGATAATACTGTCCTGCTAAGGAAACACAACTATAAAATTACTTCTAACAACATTCTGCTATGCCCATAGATTAGTCCCTTGCTCAGCCATGACTAAAGAAGATTCCTTCTACAATAGATGAAAATAATTATAGGACTCACAGCTGGATGAAGTGCAGAGAGTGAGAGACCTTGTAATACTCAGTCCTAAATAGGATGTTGTCATCTATTCCCTCCTCTCATAGCTAGAAGAATCCTATAGAAGGGAAGGCAGAAACATTGAAAGAGCAAGAGGGAATGGAGAATAACAAAAACAAAAAACAAAAACAAAAACAAGGCATTCTAAGCACAATGATACTAAAGTACATATGAAGTCCTAAAGACTGTGACTATATGCATAAGGCTAGCACAGGTCTTAGCCTGATACGGCCCAAAAGCTAAGAATTGAATTAAAACACAAGTCCACACCCATAACACAGAAGCTATCTTCCTTTGATAAACACTTGCAAATGAAAAATTAATTTTCTCCGAGAGTCTTACTCAACATACAAACAAAACATTTTAAGGGTATTTTTTATTGGATATTTTCTTTATTTACATTTCAAATGTTACATCCTTTCTGGATTCCCCCCACACCCAGAAACCCACTATCCCATTCCCCTTCTTCCTGCTTATATGAGGGTATGCACCCACTCACCTACCCATTCATACCTCCCTGCCTTAGTATTCCCCTACACTGAGAAATCAAGACTTCACAGGACCAAGGGCTTCTTTTACCATTGATGCCCAACAAGGCCATCCTTTGCTACATATATGGCTGGAACCATGGGTCCCTCCGTGGGTACTCTTTGGTTGTTGCTTTAGACCCTGGGAGCTCTGGTTGGTTGATATTGTTGTTCTTCCTATGGGGTTACAAACCCTTTCAGCTCCTTCAGTCCTTTCTCTAACTCCTCCAATAGTTGGTTGGGAGCATCTACCTCTGTATATGTCAGGCTCTGGAAGAGCCTCTCCTGAGAAAGCTGTATCAGTTTCTGGTCAGCAAGCATTTCTTAGTACCCACAATAGTGTCAGAGAATGGTAACTGTATATGGAAGGGATGCCCAGGTGGGGGCAGTCTCTGGATGGCCTTTCCTTAAGTCTCTGCTCCATATTTTGTCTCTGTATTTGCTCTTGTGAGTATATTGTTATCTCTTGTATGAAGGACAGGAACACCTACTCTTAAAGCCAAGACACCTACCTAGCAGTAGTTCAACACAAGCACATTGTTATCTTTGAAGGTTTTGTGTCCCATAATGGTATGTTTAGAATCTTTTTTTTAACCATAGGTCTTTTGCTTATGTGTTATTGTTTCTGATTTTGTGTTTTATGGGATTCCTGGTTTTGCTACTATGTTTATGTCTAAGTTTATATTTTTACTTTGTCTTTGGCTCTTTGTTTTATCAGTTCTTGTATTGTTTATTTTGTCCTATTTTTTCTATATTTAGATGCATTTTTCTTTTCTGATGAGAGAGATCAAGAAAAGATGTAGAATTTCATGGGTGTAAAGATACAGAGGATCTAGACAAGTTGGGGGGGGAGCAACCAAAATAAGAATATATTGTATTAAAATAATTTTAAATAAAATAATACTGTGCTATAACAAACATTAAGAATAGTTGCCAATTTGTTTTTTCCAATAACTTATTTCTCTATTCACTTTATATCCCAATCACAACTACCCCTCCCTCCTCTCCTTCCAGTCCCACCCTTACAAATTCCTCTCCCTATTATCCTCTCCTTTTCTTCTCAGAGAAGGGGAAGACACCTTGTGTATCACCCATCTCTGGGACATCTAGTCTCAGCAGGACTAATCATAGCCTCTCCCACTTGATCCCAACCAAGCAGTCCACTTAGGGGAATAGTCTTCAATGGCAGAAAATAAAGTCAATGACAGCCCCAAATCCACTTGCTAGGGAAATCACATAAAGACCAAGTTGCATATCTGTTACAAATATAGAGGTCTAAGTCCAGCTCTTGCATATTCTTGGTTACTGGTTCAGTCTCCATAAGCCCCCAAGGGCCCAGATTAGTTGACTCTGTAGGTATTCTTGGGGTGTCCTTGATGCCTCTGGCTCACACACATCTATCCCACACTCCTCTCCAAGACTTCCAATCTCTGTCTCATGTTCGACTATGCATCTATTTAATTGCACTGCCTGAAAAAGCATCTCAGGAAAGTTATGCTAAGTTCCTGTCTGCAAGCATGTTTTATAAGCTGTTCTCAATATTGGTAGTCTAACTGAATGTCTACATGTAGAAGAATGCAAATACATCCATATATATCATTCTGCAGAAAACTCAAAGTACAGTAGATAAAATATTTAAACATAAAACACTAAATCTAATAGAAGAGAAAGTAAAGAATAGTCTTGAATGCATTGGCATAGCAGACAACTTACTGAACAGAACAACAACAGCTTAGGCACTATGATAAAAAAAATAATAAATGGGACCTCATGAAACTTAAAAGCTTCTATAAGGTAAGAGATATCAATAGTACAAAATGGCAGAATATAGAATAGGAAAAGATCCTGACCAACCCTATATCCCACAGAGAGATAATATGCAAAATATATAAACTTACGAAATTGACCAACAACAACCAAAATAACTCAATTTAAAAATAGGTTGCAGACAGATATTAGCCCAGAAACTTAAAATACCTAAGATACATTATGCAAAACAGAAGAAAACCAAGAAGGATGACCATTGTGTGGATACTTCATTCCTCCTTAGAATAAGGAACAAAATACTCATGAAAGGATATAGGTACAGAGACAAAATTTAGAGCTAAGATGAAAGGATGGACTATCCAGAGACTACCCCATCCGGGAATCCATCGCATCATCAGCCACCAAACCTAGATACTAATGCTCATGCCAGCAAGATTCTGCTGAAGGGACCCTGATATTGCAGCCTCTTGTGAGGCTATGCCAGTGCCTGGCAAACACAGAAGTGGATGCTCACAGCCAGCTATTGGATGGAACACAGGGTCCCCAATGGAGGAGCTAGAGAAAGTACCCAAGGACCTGAAGGGGTCTGCAACCCTGTAGGTGGAACAACAATATGAACTAACCAGTATTCCCTGAGCTTGTGTGTCTAGCTGCATATGTAGCTAATTGGCCATCACTGGGAATAGAAGCCCCTTGGTCTTGCACACTTTATATGACCCAGCACAAGGGAAGGCCTGGGCCAAGTAGTGGGAGTGGGTGGGTAGGGGAGCAGGGGCGGGGGGGTGTTATAGGGAACTTTCGGGATAGCATTTGAAATGTAAATAAAGAAAATAATAATAATAAAAATTTAAAAAAAAAACATGAATTCATGAAATTTTTAGGCAAATGGGTAGAACTAGAAAATATCATCCTGAGTGAGGTAACCCAGTCATAAAAGAACACACATGATATGCACTCACTGGTAAGTGGATATTAGCCCAGAAATTTGGAATACCCAAGGTACAATTCACAGACCACATGAAGCTAAAAAGAAGGAAGACTAAAGTGTGGAAACTTCGGTCGTTTTTAGAAGAGGGATCAAAATACCCGTGGGAGGAGATACAGAGTCAAAGTTTGGAGTGGAATCTGAAGAAAATGCCATCCAGTGACTGTCCCACCTGGTGATCCAAACCCAGAGACTACTGTGGATGCCAACAAGTGCTGTTGACAAGAGCCTAATATAGCTGTCTCCTGAGAGCCTTTGCCAGTGCCTGACAAATGTAGAAGTGGATTCTCACAGCCGTCCATTGGACTGAGCACAGGGTTCTCAGTGGAAGAGCTAGAGAAAGAACCCAAGGAGCTGAAGGGTTTTGCAGCCCCATAGGAGAAACAACAATATGAACCAACCAATAACCCCAGAGCTCCCAGGGACTAAACCACCAACCAAAGTGTACACATGGAGTAACTCATGGCTCCAGCCGTGTGTGTAGCAGAGGATATCCTTGTGGGACATTAATGAGTGCAGAAGCCCTTGGTCCTGTGAAGGATCGATGCTCCAGTGAAGGGCAATGCTAGGGCAGGGACGCATGAGTGGGTGTGTTAGCAAGCATGGGAGGAGAGATGGGACAGGGCAGGGGGTTGGAGGGGAAATGAGGAAAGGAGATGACATTTGAAATGTAAAAAAAGAAAATATCTAATAAAAATAAATAAATAAATAAATAAATAAATAAATAAATAAAATAGGTTGCAGAAATACCCAGAGAATTCTCAATAGAGAAATCTCTTGTATATGAGAAGCACTTAATGACATGTTCAACATCCTTAATCATCAGAGAAATGCAAATCAAAATGACTCTGAGGTCCTAACTTATACCCATCAGAAGGGCTGAGAACAAAATTTGAAGTGACATCACATACTTGTGAGGATGTGGAGCAAGGGAAACATTCCTTCATTGCTGGTGGGAGTGCAAACTTGTACAATCACTTTGGAAATCAATTTATTGGTTTCTCAGGAAATTGGCAATAGTTCTACTTCAAGACCCAGCTATCCCACTCCTGGATACATACCCAAATGATGCTCCACCATCTTGCTCATCTATGTTCATAAAAGTTTGAATTGCAATATCCAGAAATGGAACAACCAAGATGTCCCTAAAATGAAGAATTAATAAATAAAATGTGTTATATTTACACAATAGAATACTACTCTATTATTAAAATTAATAGCATCATGAAATATGTAGGAAAATGAATGGAACTAGAAAATATCAAAATTAAGGTTACACAGAACAAAGAAGATACACATGGAATGTATTCACTTATAAGTGGATATTAGCCATAAAGTACAGGATAACCATGATACAATTTACAGACCCAAAGAAGCTAAGTAACAAGGAGGGCCAAAGGAGGGACACTTGAACCTCAATCAGAAGGGAAAATAAAATAGAGATCAGAAGTAAATAGGAGGAGGTGTGGGGAGGGGAAAAGGATGGAGATCATATGTAGGAGAGCATATATGTTGGTAGGGGTGAGAGGTCTGGGTAAAAGTAGTTAAATCTGATAGGAGGCATCTCTGGGACAAACTAGAGACCTGGGACAGGAAGGCTTCTGGAAGAATATGGGAAAGATCCAAGCTGAGACTTCTAGTTAAGAGGTATATGGAGCTGTAAGTGGCCATCTTCTGTAGCCAGGCAAGACGTCTAGAGGTTGAAAAACAGGCACCAACCCCTACAAAAAACTGTTGAGACAAATTTTGTCCTGCCTACAAATTGTGCAGAGATAAAGATGAAAAAGGGACTGAGGGAATAGTCAACCAATGACTGGTCAAAAAAAATGAAACTCACTCCTTGAGAGAAAGCCAACTACTGGTATTAATAATAATATTCTGCCATGCTTGCGGAAAGGAGCCTCTCACATGAGAGGCTTCATCCAGCACCTGATAGAAACAGATGCAGAGACCCACAGCCAAATATTAGGTAGAGATCATGGAGTCTTGTAGAAGGATTGAGGGAGCTATAGCAGCTGGAGGTGTCAAGGATTCCAAAAGAAGACATATACAGCCAACAAACCTGGACCCATAAATTCTCACAAAGACTGAACCACCAAAAAAAAAAAAAAAAAAAAAACCATCATGAACTGGAACTAAGCCACATTTGTAACAGATGTGCATCTTGATCTTTAGGTAAGTTCCCCAATAATTGAAGCTGCATATGTCTCTGACTAGGATTCTGTTGCCTGAACATCATAACCAATGTTATGATCAATCAGATTTGAGGAAAAAATGTCACTACTGGATAAAATGTAGAGATTGAATTTCATAGAAAAACTAATATTATTACCATAATTTGAGATAAAAGTTAAGAATAGGCTCCAGTGCACTGCCAGGGAGAGGGCGGCCTGCAGAAGTGACACAGCTTCTGGGAAAGATCCCCTTTCTGGCTCCAGTCACCCTGCACCTTTCCCGCCCGAGGAGGGGTGTCCGCCCTGGAGGAGTCTCAGGCCTTAGCCAGAAGGAAAGCAATCTATGCTCTGGTTCGCTTAGGCTCCAGTCTGCACTAGCAAGAGTGTGGACCTCAGAAGCTACACAGCTTTGGGAGAGACAGAAGCAATGCAACTTCTGTGACAGACCCTGTTTCAGGCTCCAGAAATTTGGGCACC
>NC_034613.1:31340774-31342189 GCF_900095145.1 Mus pahari | reverse complement strand
TATTCCACAAAATAGAAACAGAAGGTACTCTACCCAATTCATTCTATGAAGCCACAAATACTCTGATACCTAAGCCACACAAACACCCAACAAAGAAAGAGAACTTCAGACCAATTTCCCTTATGAATATCGATGCAAAAATACTCCATAAAATCCTCACAAACCGACTCCAAAAACACATCAAAATGATCATCCATCATGACCAAGTAGGCTTCAACCCAGGGATGCAGGGGATGCTTTAATATAAGGAAATACATCAATGTAATCCACTATATAAACAAACTCAAAGACAAAAACCACATGATCATCTTGTTATATGCTGAAAAAGCATTTCACAAAATCCAACACCCCTTCATGATAAAGTCTTGGAAAGATTGGGAATTCAAGGCCCCTACTTAAACATAAAAGCAATCTATAACAAACCAATAGCCAACATCAAAGTAAATGGAGAGAAACTCGAAGCAATCATACTAAAATCTGGGACTAGGCAAGGCTGTACACTTTCTCCCTACCTATTCAATATAGTACTTGAAGTCCTAGCCAGAGCAATCCAACAACAAAAGGAGCTCAAGGGGATACAAATTGGTAAGGAAGAAGTCAAAATATCATTATTTGCTGATGATATGATGGTATACATAAGTGACCCTAAAAATTCCACCAGAGAACTCCCAAACCTGATAAACAGCTTCAGTTTAGTCGCTGGATATAAAATTAACTCAAACAAATCATCAGCTTTCATCTACATGAAGGACATACGGGATGAAAAAGAAATTAGGGAAACAACATCCTTCACAATAGTCACAAATTACATAAAATAACTTGGTGTGACTCTAACTAAGGAAGTGAAAGAGCTTTATGATAATAACCTCAAAATCTCAAAGAAAAGAAATTGAAGAAGATCTCAGAAGATGGAAAGATCTCCCATGCTCATGGATTGGCAGGACTAACATAGTCAAAATGGCCATTCTGCCAAAAGCAATCTATGGATTCAATGCAATCCCCATCAAAATTACAACCCAATTCTTCACAGAGTAGAAAAGGGAGATTTGCAAATTCATCTGTAATAATAAAAAAACCTAGGATAGCAAGAACCATTCTCAACAATAAAAGAACCTCTGGTGGAATCACCATGCGTGACCTTAAGCTATACTACAGAGCAATTGTGATAAAAACCTGCATGGTACTGGTACAGCAACAGACATGTAGATCAATGGAATAGAATTGAAGATCAAGAAATGAATCCACACACCTATGGCCACTTAATTTTTGACAAGGGGGCTAAAAACCATCCAGTGGAAAAAAGACAGCATTTTCAACAAATGGTGCTGGCACAACTGGTGGCTATAATGTAGAAGAATGAGAATTGATCCACTCTTATCTCCTTGCACAAAGCCCAAGTCTAAGTGGATCAAAGA
>NC_034613.1:31330753-31339836 GCF_900095145.1 Mus pahari | reverse complement strand
AGTGCTTGGCAAAGACAGAAGTGGATGCTCACAGTCAGCTATTGGATGGAACACAGGGCCCCCAATGGAGGAGCTAGAGAAAGTACCCAAGGGGCTGTAGGGGGCTGCAACCCTGCAGGTGCGACAACAATATGAACTAACCAGTACCCCCTGAGCTCGTGTCTCTAGCTGCATTTGTAGGAGAAGATGGCCTAATTGGCCATCATTGGGAAGAGAGGCCCCTTGGTCTTGTAAACTTTAATGACCCAGCACAGGGGAAGGCCAGGGACAAGTAGTAGGAGTGGGTGGGTAGGGGAGCAGGGGCAGGGTGGGTTATAGGGAAATTTCAGGATAGCATTTGAAATGTAAATAAAGAAAATAATAATAAAAAAAAAAGGAAAAAAAAGTTAAGAATAACCTTAATGATAACAATGGCAGTAAGAAAGAAATAGACAAATATGGAAACTTTCATAAAGTAGTTACAGTATGGTACAGTACTATTTAATCAATGAGGATATAAGGACAGTAATTTACATACATATTTGAATAATTAAATAACAAAACAGGTAACCAAAACTCAGAAGGAAAAAGTGATTGTGAACTGATAGAAAATGGTAGATCCATTTGGTATATGGTGAATTGGAAATGCCAATTAAAAAATAATACTTGTGTATGCTTGTATAATACATATTAGAGTCCTTAAAGGAGAGATAAAGGATGAAATATAGATGGCTGTGTGCATTCACCTCTGTATTTTTCAGGCACAGCCATAGCCTCCCAGAAAAAAAGCTATATCAGGCTCCTGACAGAAAGCACTTGTTTGCATCCACAATAGTGTCTGGTTTTGATAACTGTATATGGGATGGATCCCCATGTGGGGCAGTCACTGGATGTCCTTTCCTTCAGTTTCTGCTCCAAACATAGTCTCTGCATTTCCTCACATGGTATATTGATCCCCATTCTAAGAAGAACCAAAATATCCACACTGTGATCTTCCTTATTCTTGAGATTCATGTGGTCTGTGAATTGTATCTTGGGTAGTCTGAGTTTCCAGGCAAAAATCCACTAATCAGTGAGTGCATACCATGTGTGTTCTTTTGTGATTGGGTTAACTCATTTAGGATGATATCCTCCAGACACATTCATTTGCCTAAGAATTTCATAAATTCATTGTTTTTAATAGCTGAGTAGTACTCCATTGTGTAAATGTACCACATTTTCTGTATCCATTTCTCTGTTGAGGGACATCTGGGTTCTTTCCAGCTTCTGGCTTTTAGAAATAAGTCTGCTATGAACATAGTGAAGCATGTGTCCTTATTACATGTTGAACCATTTTCTGGGTATATGCCCAGGAGTGGTATAGCAGGGTCATCTTGTAAGTACTATGCCCAATTTTCTGAGGAACGACCAAACTGATTGCCATAGGGGTTGTACCAGCTTGCAATCCCACAAGCAATGGAGGAGTATTCCACTTTCATCACATTCTTGCCAACATCCATTTGATCTGGGTTTTTTTTATATTAGCCATTCTGACTAGTATGAGGTGGAATCTCAGGTTGTTTTGATTTGTATTTCTCTGAGGACTAAGGATGTTGAACAATTTTTTAGGTGCTTCTCAGTGAGAATTCTTTGTTTAGCTCTGTACTCCATTTTTAATAGGGTTATTTGGTTCTCTGGAATCTGTCTTCTTTAGTTATTTGTATATATTCTGTATCCCAGTGGAAGGCCACAGTGTAGGAGAATGTCAGGAGAGGGAAGTAGTACCGGGTGGGTTAGTGAGCAAGGGGAGGAGAGATAGGATAGGTGGTTTTCAGAGGGCAAATGAGGAAAGGGGATAAAAGTTGAAATGTAAATAAAGAAAATATCTAATAAGTGAGAATGAAATATCAAGTCAGTTTTTCATATTTTATCTACGGTTCAAGTAACAGGAATAGAAAAGTGTCTCCTCATTGTTGGTGACCTTTTTGTTCTACTGACAGTGCCCTTTGCCTTACAGAAGCTTTGCAATTTTATGAGATCCCTTTTGTCAATCCTTGATCTTAGACCATAATCTAATGGTATTCTGTTCAGGAAAATTTCCCCTGTGCCCATGTACTCAAAGCTCTTCCCCACTGAGCACAGGGTCTCCAATGGAGGAACTAGAGAAAGGACCCGAGGAGCTGAAGGGGTTTTCAGGTCCATAGGAGGAACAATATGAACCAACCAGACTGCTCAGAGCTCCCTGGGACTGAACCACCAACCAAGGAGTACATATAGCGGGACCCATGGCTTCAGCCACATATGTAGCGGAGGATGGCCTTGTGGGACATCAAGGAGAGGAGAAGCCCTTGGTTTTGTGAAGGGCACCAGTGTAGCAGAATTCCAGGACAGGGAAGTGAGAGTGGAAGTGAGCAGTGGGAGGGGTGATGGGATAGGTGGTTTTAGGAGGGGAAATGTAAATAAAGAAAACATCTAATAAAAGAGAAATATAGAGTCAGTTTTTCATATTATATCTACGGTTCAAGTAACAGGAGTAGAAAAGTTTCTCCTCATTGTATTTGATAATGTGTAAAGTTAGACAAGGACAAATACCTGAAAAAATGTTAAAATTGAAGAAATGGTTGGGACTGGAGAAAGGGCTCAGCAGTTAAAAGCACTAGCTGATCTTTCTGAGGACCTAGGTTTTATTCTATGCACCCACATGGCTCACAATTGCCAATAACTCCAGTTTTAGGAGATATGATGTCTTCCTCTGAACTCTGTAGGCACTGTAGACATATACACAAGGCAAAACATACATATACATACAAAGAATGAAAAAATTAAAAATTGGAGATATAATCAAAGGAAAATACCCCACAAAGGAAAAAACTACAAAGCATCCTTAAAATAGATTTATAATTATGTGGTGTTATGGGTACACATATCTCTAAAAAGTGTGTCATCTATAATTTTAGAGAAAGTGAAATAGATGAACTATAGTCCGATTACATTTGTCAACAAGGTTATGCAATAGCGTGGTTAATGATAGCCCCTTCTGTGTTCATGTTCATTACTCACCTAAGTTGGTAAAGGCATACTAGAGAAGAATTTGAATTGTTATTCTAAATATTAGTTTATTAAGAACTTTCCAACCTCTTTAAGTTTATCACTAAATGCCCGAAATACAAATGTATGTTTTCAGTGACTATATCTCTCTTTTCCCCCCTTTTTTATTAGATGTTTTCTTTATTTAAATTTCAAATGTTATCCCCTTTGTTGGTTTCCCCTCTGAAAACCCCCATCCCTTACCCCCTCCCCCTGCTCTCCAACCCAACCACTCTCGCCTCCCTGTCCTGGCATTCCCCTACACTGGGCATCAAGCCTTCACAGGACCAAGGGACTATCCTTCCATAGATATCTGACAAGGCTTTCCTCTGCTACACATGTGGCTGGAGCCATATGTCCCTCCATGTATATTCTTTGGTGGGTGGTTTAGTCCCTGGGAGTTTTGGGTATTCTATTTGGTTCATATTGTTGTTATTCCTATGGGGTTGCAAACCCCTTCATCTCCTTCGGACCTTTCTCTAGCTCCTCCATTGGGGACCCTGTGATCAGTTCAATGGTTGACTGTGAGCATCATGACAAACACATTTAATTCATAAAATACTCGTGGAATATAAGAAACAACTTAATTGCTTAAAAAAAGAAACTTATGTCTAATGAAAGAATTACAGAAGAGACTTGTAGAATTTTAAAGTTAATCTCTGGCTATATTTGTAAATATACATTCTCTTTTATCAAAGTGGTTTGTGGTTTGCTACTTGGGGTTGATAAAGAATCAATTAAATTGTTTATATTTTGTGGTCATAGCAAATTATTCATGTCAAAGTGTTAAAACAGTGGATCTAGTGAAACTAGTACTGAGGATTGTCTTGAAGGCACATGCAAGATAATTGGCACACAGAAAATGGTTTACAATGACTGTGTGCTCACATCTGTCAAACTGCCATCATTTTCTGCCATCCACCTTCTCTTTATATAGACTCTTATTTAATAGTGACCATAAAGAACAATGACAAAGGGACTTAATGGTGGAATAAAGAGCAGAATTATGAGAACAGTATAGATTTCCACTGATTTTAAAGAGAGATTATTTGTAAGCTGGAAATATACAATTTCTTGACCAGCAAGTAATACACTGTCACATTATACCTTACATATATTTTTAGATATTAACATATACAATTACAATGATGCTTAGTTAATATATATATGAACTGGTATATCATAATTTCCCAATAATATAGAAATATATTTGCTGTTTTCTAAATAATCATTAAGATACCATTATTTAGCACTATTAAGACAAAGTTGCAAGCAATATAGTAGATGAGACATACATACACACATACACACACATATATATGTATATATGTGTATATATATATATATATATATATATATATATATATATATATATCCTACAATCCTTCTCAATAGCATCACGTATAATGTCATGATGTCTACAGGCAGTGATGACTCATCACAGTCTCATCAATGCAGTACTTACCCCACCACTAATTACTATTCCTCCTCAGTGACTACTGAAGTTATCATTGCTGGATATCAGTTAAAAAATCCAAAGGTTGACAATTATAATATATTAGCTAACAAACCAGGAATACAGGCATGAGTTTGAGTAATGAAGCCATCCTGTTTTAAGGAGGATCACATAGAGCAGTTCAAATTGAGGTAGAGAGATTCAATTTTCTATTATGGCATACATTTATAAGTAGCCATTGCAGCTAGCCATTTCATAGGATGTCTGGAGCAACTGAAGGCTAGACATTTCAATTTATTTCCATGGGACAATCTTCACCGATTACTTAGCTTCTGCTAACATGGACATTTGGTTGCAGAAAACATTCTGTGGCTATGGCTATTAGTTTTAACTGTCAACCTGACATGACCTAGAATGATCTAGAAAGGAAACCTCAGAAAAGTATTTTCAAGATTAGGTTTGTCTGCACATACTTCTTTTTTTTTCTTTTCTTATCTCTGAATACCATCAGGACAATGTAACTGACAACTGTGATATATCTGCAGACAGTTAACTCAGCCATTTGCAAATATCCTTCAAAGGGTAGAACATTTTTTAAAAATATTTTTATTATTATTATTTTCTTTATTTACAAATATTTTATTTACAAATACAAATATTTTCAAATGCTATCCCAAAATTTCCATATACCCTCCCCCCACCCCTGCTCCCCTGCCCACCCACTCCCACTTCTTGGCCCTGGCCTTCCCCTGTGCTGGGTCATATAAAGTTTGCAAGACCAAGGGGCCTCTCTTCCCAGTGATGGCCGATTAGGCCATCTTCTGCTACATATGCAGCTAGAGACACTGCACATACTTCTAATTAGCATAATTAGTAGGAAGATGTAGCCTGAATGAAGGTCGCACCATACCCTGGGCAGAGAATCCTGAAGAGTGGATAAAGTGAACTGAGCACTGTGTGGCACCGCTTCTCACAGTTGCACTTGTTTTTGCCTCCACCAGCTTGTTAGTCAGCTAGTTAGTATGGTCTGTCCTCTAGATTTGTCTGTTTACTGACTCTGTGCACCATAAAATAAAGACTTGAAAAAAATGTGTAGTAATTCATGGACATCCACATTTGTTTCACCTAATAACCAAACATTGTAAATGAATTAGATTAATGCTTTCAAGAAAATTTCAAACATCTAAAATCTCTAATTTTCATACCTGTCTTTATTATAAATGTTACCAAATATTGACAACTCTCCTTTTCACATTTAGTATCCTTATTTTTATCCTTCATCTTTGTTCTACCTTTATTCAGTCTTTTCTCACCCTTTTTGTAAGTTATTATCTGTTTTACCATCATAAGGTAATATTTTCTGTCTTGTTCACTGATAGATTCCTAGCACTATGGTACCTGGCATATATCAAAATTTTCATAAATATTTATCATTTCAGTTAGCAAAAAGAAGTATGATTTCCACCACAAAGTGTTGGAAGAAAGATGTTGCAGAGAAATCAGAAAATTCAAATAGATAGTCACACTAGTGAAAGTTATCTTAAACACAAAAATTGGTTTTCCCATGTAAAGAAAGCATGGATTTTATAAAAAAAAAATACATTAGTTATAAAACAGAGGTAATGTGGGAAGAAAAAGCTAAAATTAAGTGCTATTTGATGGGTAATATGGAAATCTAATAGTGTGGAAGCTTCCTAAAATATATATATATATATATATATATATATATATATATATATATATATATATATATATACAATCTGAAGGAAATTACTAACTACTGGGAAAGACAGCCCCAATTAGACATCTCTTGCCACTAAATAGTGCTTTCAATACAAGAATTTGGGTTGCATCTAATCAAGTTGTTGGACAAGAGAGTCCTATGAGAAATCACCCAAGCTGTCGTGAATATATATGAATCATTCCACAAAATGATGGCAAAGTCCCATTGCTGAAGACCACACAAAGGGAACTCACTGAATGTAGAAAAGTCAAGTTGGCATCTACATAGAAATTTTATTACTACATTCTAGTTATTGTAGTACTCTACATGCTTCCAAAAGAGAAATGTAAACATTAAAACAACCATAATCCCTTTAATCTACAATGATATCCTAAATGCAAGAAATGCTATGGCAGTGGTGGCACAATGCTTATAGGAGGGAGCAACCTATTAATATCTATTCTGGCTTAAAAATATTAAAATATTTCCTCATGCAGTAGATGGGAAGAGATGAAAAGACCCACAGCCAGACATTATGCAGAGAATGAGAATACTTAGCCCAAAATGAGTTGTTCTACTAAATCCCTCCCCTTAGGGATCAGAGAACACTGCAGACTAAGAGGCAAAATGGAGGAGGTAGAGGACACCAAGAAAACAAAGTCCTCTAAGTCAACATGAATAAAGCTCACAGGGATACACAGAGACTAAACAGCATGAGCAGGTTTGCATAAGATCCTCTGAGTATATATTATGGTTTCTAGTTTAGTGTTTATAGTAGGATACTTGAATGTGTGAACAATAGGGTCTCTGGTTATTGTGCCTTTTCTTGGACCCCATGCTTCTGTTTTGTCCAATTCTGATGTGTTTGTTTTGGTTATATCATATCATTTCATCCCTTAAAGTCTGTTTTCTAATGAGAGACAGATCTAGATACAAGGGAAGAGGAACTGGGAGATGCAGAAAGGGGTATTGGGATCAGGCTATGTGATGTGAAAAAAATCTATTGTCAGCAGAAAATGCCTCTGACCAATTGAAAAACATAAAAAATATGGCAAATGAGATGGCTCAGGAAACAGGCACTTTCTGCCAAGCCTGAGTTCTATTCCTGGAATCTATATTATGGAATGAAGAGAATCAACTTCCAAAATTAAAAGGAAAACAAAGGATTAATAACATGGTATAATTTCTTTAAAAGTTATAAACTTCACAGGCTTCAGATTTATTTAAATATAATTAAGTTGAATTAAAAATGACCAGCATCCAATGATATGGTATTTCAAATAACACTATTAACTTTCCTTCTTTGGAGAGAGTTTCAATATGTGTTAATTTGTTTGTAGGATGTTTGCGTGACATTAAATAGGACCATACTTTTGGTACTTAAAGTATATGTACATGAATGTATGCTATTTTTAGAAACAACTGAGGAAGATAGAGTACATAGTAAGTATGTAAGAATTTTAGTTGTTTACATTCTGGTTAAACCATTAGTTCACCACTTTAGACATCCAAACTGCCCAAGGTGATATATTGGGAATTCTCTTCTTTTGTCTATGTTCCAGCTTTATTGTAGTCATGTAAACTAAGATTTACCAATTGGAGATATAGAAATGAACAATGTAGGAAAATAATTTCTGTTGGATCCCCAGTTTTCTCTCTTGATGAGTACCACAGTTGTTCACACTAGCCATGTTGCATTAGGCAAATTTTGCAGCATGGTTTTGAAAATACTATAAGATCTTTAGATTCATATTCCTCCATCTAGCTCTCCCAGTGATTCTGCAAATTACCCAACAATAAATTAGAAGAAACATGATCTGTTAAAATTATTTAAATCTATTTTTGGCCACTAAAGTCTTTAATTGATACACTTTCACATTTCGATTATGGGATTGTTTTCTTTCTTTGTTTATACATTTTTTTCTCTATAGATTCCAATTGTATCACATTATTCTCTAAAGTTCATAGCAGCTGCCATATGTTCTTTGGCTGATTACACCTTTTAGCAATTTAAATCAACTCTTCCTTGAAGTCAGTGCATTTCCCCACTGAAATTTATTTCAAATTAACGTTTTTATACTTGATTTGAATTGTCAGGTATAACTTATTACAGTCTTTTATTTAAACTTTCTATGTCACTTTGAATTAAGCTTTTTCCTTGTTGTACTGTCTTTTTTATTCTTGAAAAAATCAAGATGAGTGATTACGTGAAGCCATTTAACTCTATCAGGTATTTTATTATTGTAGTGGTTTAAATAAAAATAGCCAATATGGGCTCACATATTTGAATGCTTGGTCCCTGATCAGCAGAACTGTTTTGGGAAGGTTTAGGAAGTATGGCCCTCTTAGAGGATGTATGTCACTGGATGTGGACTTTGAGGTTTCAAAAGTTCATGGCAGGCTGTGTGTCTGTCTCTCTTCCATCTGCTGTCCCACTTCCATCGTCAAGACCAGATATAAGCTCTCATGCCATGCTCTCCCATCATAATGGTCACAGACACACTCTCTCAAACTGTAAGCAAGCCTCTGCATGTGCTGCAGCTTCTTGGGACCTGGTGGATGATGAGGGAGGCTTCCATATTGCTCTAATAGTATGAGTGTTCATGTCCACTGGGGTACCTCATGACACAGCATAAAAGAATTCTAGTAAACTAGTGAAACTCAGATTGGGCCCAGAACAGGGCAGTGGCTGTTTCTCCCATCTTCCTGGAAGTCCCCTCAAGCCTGGCACCTCTGCATCGTGCCAGTGGGATGAGGGCTACCTCAGAGCCCATGTAGATTACACATTGGTCCATGGGTTGTATACGGGGAAGGCCAGGGTCAAGTAGTGGGAGTGGGTGGGTAGGGGAGCAGGGGCGG
>NC_034613.1:31292286-31330075 GCF_900095145.1 Mus pahari | reverse complement strand
TATATATATATGTGTGTGTGTGTGTGTGTGTGTGTGTGTGTGCTGTGTGCTGTGTGTGCTGTGTGTGTGTGTGTGTGTGTGTGTGTGTGTGTGTGTGTGTGTGTGTGTGCATCTTTAAACTTGAATCATATACCCTCTACAACTCCAAATATCTACAATCTGGCGGAACAAATGCAATTGAATGAAAATTAGCTTAGAGTAAACCACTGTTCACATTTTCTGATAAATTGAGAAAAACTATCTGGCTGTCATTTTCGTCTGCCTTACTTCTCATTCATTCATTACATATATCGGGATCATACAAATATTCTGGATATTAAGAATGTGATAGTAAAAGTTTAGGATTTAGTTTAGTTTCTAAATTAACCCAAGATTAGATGAAATGGCTTATTTGACTGATGCTATTTCTTACTTTTATTTATGTGTACTTGTGTTCACACATTCATGTGAGTGTCAGTAAAGGCCAGAGAGGGCACTTCCTTCTTAGGGTTAGAATTATACTTATTTTTTATTAGACATTTTCTTTATTTATATTTTAAATGTTATCCCTTTTCCTAGTTTTTCCTCTGAAAATCCCCTCTCCCCTCCCCCTGCTCCCCAACCCACCCACTCCTGCTTCCCTGTTCTGGCATTCCCTTATACTGGGGCATCAAGACTTCACAGGATCAAGTGCCTCTCCTCCCATTGATGACCAACTAGGCAATCCTCTGCTACATAATCAGCTAGAGCCAGGAGTACCACCATATGTACTCTTTGATTGGTGGTTTAGTCCCACTGAGCTCTGGTTACTGGTTAACTCATATTGTTGTTCCTCCTATGAGGCGGCAAACCTCTTCAGCTCCTTGGGTAGTTAACCTTTTGTGAGTTGCCTGACACAACTGCTGGGAACAAAACTCAAGTCCTCTAAGAACAAGGTGTACTCTCAATGATTGAGCTATTCCTCCAAATGTATTACTGGAATTTTTATAGCTCCTCCAATTTATGTCATCTAAATGTATTTGTTTCCATTTTGGTGCTAATAATTCTTTTAAAATTATTTTTCAGGAGATAATGTGAGTGAAATAATTATGATCTCTACCTGTTTGAAATATTTATAATTCTCTGTCTTTAAATACTTGTTCTGTGCTGTGATAGTGTTCTTCTTTTATACACATAATTTTTGAAAGTTTCTAAGTTCTTTTCACTATTACAGCTAAAATATGCATACATAGACATATATATGTGCTCAAATTTTTCTTGCAACAAATCTCTTAAATATGAATTTATATCATTATAGTGAAATTAATTTTTATTCTATTATTGATACAATTACTTTTATTTTATCTTTCGCTGATTTTTTTTTTTTACCTCTTGTAGCCATTAGGAAAACCTTACAACATTTAGATGAACTTTATAAATGAATACATTATACCATCTACCCATGCAAGATGTTCCCTGGTGTAATGGTATCATAGTTGTTGTGGGATAACTAACTACTTGATTGAATTTGAGTCTTTCTCCACAGGAGGTGATTTCACACATTTTCAAGGAACACCATGCAGGGCAGTAGAGAAGAAAAAGTGAGCCAGGTTGAGGCTGGAAGTGTGAACAAGATAAATAGTATAGTGATCTTTCTAAAGTGTAGCTGAAATACATTTAAGAACCTCTTATTTGGGGGTCCTTCATAAAGCATAAGTATGTTAGAAAGGATATTTGGAAAAGAAAAATGTAACAAGTATATGCAAATTTTTTTTATTTCCAGATAATTATTTTACTCACTATAAGTATTTTGCCTATAAGTATTTTGCCTTCTATAAGATTTGTTTCTCAAAGTATTTAATTAGTATTTAATATGCATTGGCACAATAAATGAAAATTTTAAATATTTTCCCTTTTTTGGTTCCTTAAACTTCATCTATGTTTTAATAACTATTTCCATTCTTGTCTTTGGAGAGTGCTAGGGTTTTTAACATCAGTTAACAGCATTTTAATATTTTAATTAGAATAAAATTGTACATATTAATCAGGTACTATTAGCTACAAGAGGTAAAACTGTTGGCAAAATGTATAATAAAAATAATTAAATTAATAATATTTCAAAACATGAGTGTGTTTTATAATGCTCAAACTTACATTACCATACATTTTTCCTTTAATACTTATAATTCCTTTCCAATGAAATAATTCAAATAATCTTTTTCTTCTATATCTTTGGCAGGGTTTCTTGTACACCACAGTATTTTATTGGTGTGAAGAGATACAATGACCAAGGCAATTCTTTAAAGGGCAAACATTTAGTTGTGGCTGGCTTATAGTTTCAGAGGTTCACTCCATTGTCATCATGGTAGGAAACAAGGCAGCATCTAAAGAAACATAGTACTAGAAGAGCAGAGTTCTACATTTTGGTCTGAAGGTGGCCAGGAGTGGACTCTCTTCTGCTCTGGGAAGAAGTTGAGCATTAGAAAACCCCAAAGCCCACCTACACAGTGACACACTTTCTCTGACAATGACACACCTATTCCAACAAGGCTACATACACGAATGGTGCCATGTCACATGGGCTAAGCACATTCAAACCACCACAGGCGCCAATCACTTAATACTGCCCAGAGTCGATTCAGACTTGTAACCTCCTCCTTTAGCTCCTTGTATACGGGGATTATAAGTGTGAAACTTTATGAATCCTCATTTTTCTGACATTTGTTGAAATACATAGTATGATGTTATTGCCTATATTTACCCAAATGTTTGGTAGACCACCAGAATTAATATTTCCTATTTGTTACTTTGGGCCCATTGATCAACATTTCCTCATATTTCTCTTTCATTTTCTGTTCACAAGTAACAGTTAACTACCTTTCTACTCCCAACTTCTAATACTTTAAACACATTATATTTTTTCAGATGATTATTTATAAAATGTCCTAAAACATTTTTCTTCATTTTTACTGTGACTTTTAAATTCATAACTTTGATTGTTGTGACTCTTTTGATACTGTTCAGTATCTTTCAATTGTAGATGATTCTGCTTTTTCCTTTATAATTTCTGGCTTGAGAATAATGGTTGTAATCTTTCTCCTTGTCACAAAATGACTTGTCACTTAAGGGTTCATCAAGCATATTTTGTTCTTTAAATTTACTTTGCATAGGATTTATTTTGTGTTGAATGTAATAGATATACATGTTATTGTTCTCGAAAGGGATAACAAGATCTAAAACTATATAACTTATACATTGTTTATTATTTTGATATTAACAAAAGTATTTTGAAAATATCACTCTTGAGTATGTTCTGAGAAATATAAGACTACACATCAGTATATGTTCAAAAATAAATATATTCATAAATGCATTTGGAAAAATTAAAAAACTAAGTTGCTTCTTTAAGTTCTTCCTAGAGAATTTATTATATTATTATACTTCGTATCTCTCCAAAGGTGAACATTTGTGCTACTACAGAGCTCTTATTTTCTCTCAGTTTCTCAAAGGGCAAGTAATCCATAGAACATACTCTAAAGAGCACGACTTTGGAGAATCACTCTGAAAACATTTCTTTTTATGGTTGCTGTCAGAAACATATAGATATAATTTTATAAAAAATTGCTTTACTTGCATTTCATCGACTTTCACATGAAAAGTTGATACTGTATGTTTATAATTCATTGAAATATTAATATAGATTTCTTTTTAAAAACTTAGTAATATAAAAATAAATCAATAGATTTAATAATAAAGTACGGTATACTTGTTTTTGTAGAATGAATTCCTCTAGATCATGTGAAGTGTATGGGAAGTTGTAAAGAGAAAGAAAAGGAGCACTTTAGATAAACTGAGAAGAGCATTTCCTCTGATAAGTTTATGGGCCAAGAATATGGTTTTAATTCAGAACATTTCCTTCATTCATTTACAACTTAGAATTGTTTACTTTTTTTAAGATTTATTTATTTGCTATATGTAAGTACACTATAGCTGTCTTCAGACACCCCAGAAGAGGGCATCAGATCTTGTTATGGATGGTTGTGAGCCACCATGTGATTCCAGGGATTTGAACTCTGGACCTTCGGAAGAGTAGTCGGGTGCTCTTACCCACTGAGCCATCTTACCAGCCCAGAATTGTTTACCTTTGTTGAGAATAAGTGACTGTGGATTTCCAAGCCTTACACTGGACATCTCTACCTCCTCAACAAGAATCACAGACCATTATGAAAGAGCAAACAAAAACAATATAAGAGACAGAGGTTGGCAAGGCCTGGTACAAAATTGTCTTTTGGACATGACACAGCTGTTGCACTCATTACCTCTTGTCAGCTATGGTTTTCTACACAAAACCTATCTACATAAGATAAAACCTGTCAACATTCTGACCCCTAACTGAGGAACTATTGAAGGTTGATGGCAACTATGAGAGGGAGACTTGGTATTCTTTAATGGTGTGGCTCCTGGTAGGCCAAATGAAATACAGCAGGTCGTCATTACCAAGGAGCAGATGAACAGCACAATCCAGACTATGTACGGTATAAGAAAGAGGACACATTGGATATTAAACCAAAAGTTCAGAATACCCAAGATACAATTCACAGACCATATGAAGCTCAAGAAGAAGGAAAACCAAAGTGTAGGTGCTTGCACATCCTTATTAGAAAGGGGAATAAAATACTCATGAGAGCAAATAGGGAGACAAAGTGTGGAGCAGAGACTGAAGGAAAGGACATTCAGAGACTGCCTCACCTGGGGATCCATTCTATATACAGTCACTAAACAGACACAATTGTGGATGCCAAGAAGTGCATGCTGATAGGAGCCTGATATGGCCGTCTCCTGAGAGGCTCTGCCAGGGCCTGACAAATACAGAGGTAGATGCTCAGAGCCATCCATTGAACTGAGCACAGGGCTCCCAATGGAGGAGCTAGAGAAAGTACCCAAAGAGCTGAAGGGGTCTGAAACCCTATAGGAGGAACAACAAAATGAACTAACCAGTACCCTAGAGCTCACAGGGACTAAACCACCAACCAAGGACTACACATGGAGGGACCCATGGCTCCAGCTGCATACATAGATGAGGAACACCCTCATAGAGCAGGAGGAGGGTATGGGATAGGGATTTCTGGGAGTAAAACAGGGAAAGGGGATAACATTTGAAATGTAAATAAAGTTAATATCCAATAAAAATTGGAATCCATAAAAATAAAATGAAGGCACGCTGAGGAAACCAGATAAATAAATCATTATTCCTCCGTGGTCTCTGCTTCCAATCTAACCTCCAGGTTCCTGTCTGGAGTTCTTGCACCCACTTCCTTCAGTGATCATTACCTGGTACCAAGAAACAAAAATTAAAATAAAACATTTCCTTGCCAAAATAAAAAAGACACAAAGTTAGGAGAGATTCAAAAGGTGTGACAGATCTGAGACAAGCTCTATAGGGGTAAGACTGGGAGGTAAATATAAAAATATACTGTATTCTTAAAACTCTTAATGAATGAATTAATTATATTAATAAAAATTAAGTGATATAGCTATCTATTATTTGCTAACATTAAAAAGTAAATGTACAGCCAGGCGTGGTGGCACATGCCTTTAATCCTAGCACTCAGGAGGCAGAGGCAGGCAGATTTCTGAGTTCGAGGTCAGCCTGGTCTACAGAGTGAGTTCCAGGACAGATAGGGCTATACAGAAAAACCCTGTCTCGAAAAACAAACAAACAAACAAAAAAACAAAAAAAAAAAAGAAAAAGGAAAAAAAAGTAAATGTACATGTTGAAATAGCTGAATAGCAGCTCTATTCTTGTTATACTTTAGCTGTAAATCATAAGGCAAAATTAGTTATAACAATGATACTTTTTGATAACTATAAAAGAACAACTCTCTCCCCTGTTCTAGTTCACTCTTCTTTCTTACTATATTTTTATCCTGTGAAAAAAACATTGTTAAAGTATGAAATTTGATAGATCATACCTGTAATACCAGATATTGGGAAGTAAATTCAAATAAAGCCACTGCGGACTATATAGGGAGTTCCAACCTAGCCCATTAGACCTTGGCCCCCAAGACTTTTAGACAACCCCCCTTTTTTTAAGTTGCTTTGTTCAGCTTATTTTCTCATAGAAACATAAAAATAAACTATGACAGTGTATACCTGAGTTGCACTGCAAATGTAGCTCTGTACAGTTACTTTTTTGATGAATATTATTTTTATTATTATTTTCTTTATTTACATTTCAAATGCTATCCTGAAATTTCCCTATATCCCCCTCCTGCTCCCCTACCCAAACACTCCTACTACTTGGCCCTGGCCTTCCCCCGTGCTGGGTCATATAAAGTTTACAAGACCAAGGGGGCTCTGGTGTTCCCCTGTACTGGGGCATATAAAGTTTGTAAGACCAAGGGGCCTCTCTTCCCAATCATGGCTGACTAGGCTATCTTCAACTACATATGCAGCTAGAGACATGAGCTCTGGGGGTACTGGTTAGTTCATATTGTTGTTCCACCTATAGTGTTGCAGAACCCTTCATCTCCTTGGGTACTTTCTCTTGCTCCTCCATTGGGGGCCCTGTGTTCCATCCAATAGCTGACTGTGAGCATCCACTTCTGTGTTTGTCAAGCACTGTCATAGCCTCACAAGATACAGCTATATCAGGGTCCTTTAAGCAAAATCTTGCTGGCACGTGCAATAGTGGCTATGTTTGGTGGCTGATTATGGGATGGACCTCTGGGTGGGGCAGCTTCTGGATGGTCGGTCCATCCTTTCATTTCAGCTCCAAACTTGTCTCTGTAACTCCTTCCATGGGTTTTTTGTTCCCAATTCTAAGAAGGGGTGAAGTGTCCACAATATCCTAAGTTTACTATAAAGAATAACCAATTTATGTTTTATCCTTAACTTTACCTTATGTTCAATCTAGTAGCTCCAGGTTAAAGAAAGAAAGAAAGAAAGTAAGCACAAAATCAAAATAGCCAATTTATTACAACAGACTTAGACTTGTTCACCAATATTTTCTGAAAACCCCAAGACACTTACAATAGTTTTGTTTATTTATATCTCTCCTCCTCTAACTTCATTACTCCAAACTAAAAGCATTTCTGTTACCCAGTGAATCACATTAAATGCACAAATGCTGAAGTTTGAAATCAAAAGACATAGATGAGAAAGTCTGATACAACTGAATGTGTAGCATTTTATGTCAGGAAACTAGCTTTACTTTAACAATACACAATATATTGAACTTACAGGGTATTTTGAATTGCAAACAGCAACCTTTTCAAATATATGCAAAATTAGTAATTTCTGTCAGCATACAGTATTTATTTTTGTCATTCAAAAATGATTTTCATATATTTGGTCAGCCTATAATTTACATTCTGAGAGCTGATGTTCATGCAGTATCAACAATTTAATCGATTTAACTCCATTGTAGCTAACATGAAAACAAAAGGGCAGTGTTCAGAGAAAGGCCAAAGGGAATGGAGAACAAAAGAAGCAAATCATGTTCTGTAAAGTAGACAAGGTAGAAAACTATTCCCTAATGTTCCATACAAAAGGAAATTAAACATCAATGGACAATTCATACCTGGCCTACTTCATCTCTAATATTTTATCTCTAAAATTTTTGGCTATCATCAAAATGTTTATTATATACATGTTTCTATTTTACCACATTTTAATATCACTCATTAATTTCCTTGCTCAATATGTGCGAATATTTAACTCAGTGCAAGATCAATTGTAGCAAATCTCCAGTGTATACAATCTTAAAGTGGAAATAAGATTTTATAATTAATGGTAATATTTTTAAATAAGTACTTTTATGTTACTACAGAATAATAAAAAGTATAATCAAAAGTAACATAAATTATTTCAAATTAAAAAAGTACACCCACAAACTGCACATTTTTTCTTACAAGCCAATTATAATTTTCATTTGACTAACAAGTACACATAGTCTTAATATTCCTCATTATTAGGGAAATACACAGATTTTTCCTTAATGTTCTAAAGTAGCAGTATATTAATGTAGAACATATAAACTGTACCAGTTGTAAAAATGTTGTCCTAACTCTATTTCAAATTGAATTTATCACACCTATTTCTTTAACGCAGGGGGAAACTACATATGTGTTAAAGATTCAAAAGTGTTAACTGGTTGATAAAAAATGTTTTGTTTGAAGAATTTAAGTGTTGCACATCTATAGCCACAATATGTTGGGCTACCTTTACTAGGTCTACCTCTAGTCAAGTTAATAGACATTCATTGCCCAACTCTGCATAGGGCCTAACACCCATTTAAGGACAAACTTTATCCTCTGGAATGTGTATTTGTTATTTTCTTTTTTGTTGCGATAAAATATCTGTCAAAGGTGACTTAAGGAATGAAGGTTTTTGTTTGTTTGTTTGTTTGTATTCAGAATTCCTGGATACAGATCATGGTAGGGAACTGGTTGTTGTAGCAGGAGATTAAGACATCTGGTCTAATAAGTAGATAGCAAGGAATTTCACTGCTCAGCTAGTTTTTTCCTTCTGTATGCAGTCAGGAAAAGTAGTCAGTGGGATGGTGGTGCCCACATTTAAGGTAGGTCATTCTACTTCAATTAGCTTAACTATATAATCCTTCAGAAGCTCAGAGGAATGTTCCAATGATGACTATGAATCCTTTCAAGTTGACAATATTAATCATCACAAAATATTTTCACGAGACCACTAGTTTCCAAAAATTCAAGGTCTAAAATAATGGAATCAGATAGCAACTAAAACTGAAATGTATCACAGAGACTGCACTATTTTGCTGCAACCCTCATCTTGGGGATATCCACAAATATATTTGTAAGGTTTCTTGATTTATTGATCTCTATTGTTCTTGGGCTATAAAATTTTTCGAAACAATTTCCACATTGGAATATGATATTCTGGACAACTAGGAATTATGTTCCCAGGACATAGTCCCTATTGTTTATGTCAAGAATAAACTGTCTTATTCCATTTGAAGTGAGTTCTGAGTGATATTGACAACATGAAGTCACAGAAAATGAATATTACTCTGGTGTCTGGTAAGTTCAGCTTCTAGAAAAGGTAAAGATAAATGTACTGATATGAACACCTAATGAAGTTTCACCAACTGAGTTCATTATAACTCAGTTTCATTTGCTGTATTAATGAATAAATAAACAGCAAAGATGACAGAATATATGGGAGAGAAGGGAAGAAGGACCAAGAAAACGGGGAGATAGAAATAGTGTGGAGGTAGGAAAGTTAATTTAACTGAAACCATGAAAATCAACAACTGTTTCAAAACATAGTGGAAATTAATATTTCAAAGAATGTTTTATTTGAAGTGAATGGATGGCTTAGGATTTAAGAGAATTTGTTACCTTATTTTTTTTACTTTTTTATTAGACATTCACCAAACCCAGACAATATTGCAAATGCCAGCAAGATTTTGCTGAAGGGACCCTGATATAGTGGTCTCTTGTGAGGCTATGCCAGTGCCTGGCAAACACAGAAGTGAACACGCACAGTCAGCTATTGGATGGAATACAGGGCCACCAATGGAGGAGCTAGAGAAATTACCCAAGGAGCTGAAGGGATCTGTAACCCTATAGGTGGCACAACAGTATTAACTAACCAGTACCCCCAGAGCTCGTGTCTCTAGCTGCATATGTAGCAGAAGATGGCCTATTCGGCCATGATTGGGAAGAGAGGCCCCTTGGTCTTGCAAATTTTATATGCCCCAGTANAGGGTAATGCCAGGGCCAAGAAGTGGGAGTGGGTGGGTAGGAGAGCAGGGAAGGGGGAGGGTAAAGGGAACTTTCTGGATAACATTTGAAATGTAAATAAAGAAAATATGTAATAAAAAATATTTTCTTTATTTAAAAATGTTATTCCCTTTCATGGTTTCCCCTCCGAAAACCTCCTATCCTCTCCCCCTCCCCCCTGTTCACCAAGCCACCCACTTTGTATTCCTAGCCCTGTAACTCCCCTATATTGGGACATATACCCTTCACAGAACCAAGGGCCTCTCCTCTCATTGATGACTGACAAAGCCATCCTCTGCTACATATACAGCTGGAGTCATGGGTCCTTAAATATGTACTCTTTGGTGTCTTAGTCCCTATGAGCTCTGGGGGTACTGGTTGGTTCATATTGTTGTTCCCCGTAATGGGGCTGCAAACTCCTTCAGCTCCTTGAGTCCTTTCTCTAGCTCCTCCATTGGGGACCATAAGCGAAGAGTTTGATTTGTAGCACACAATCTGGTTGAATCATAACCGCCTATAATCCCAGCTTTGGGCTTTGTGTGTAGGAATCTGAAGACTTTGTTTGGTCTCAATGGATAGATAGATGATTAGATACATAGATAGATAGATAGATAGATAGATAGATAGATAGATAGATAGATAGATAGATAATAGATAGATGAATAGGCAGATTTTTAAAAAGTTATTTTATCCAAATACATGCTAGCCATTGAAACATGGTCTTCAAAGAGTCTTACTTTGTTTATAATGCTCAAAGTATATTTAATTACTTTATATAATGGGGCCTTACCAAAAAATTGAGATAATCAGAAAGTACCAGAATGATATCCATGTTTGTTTTAGAAATTATTTAATCCCAAACTGGGTTTTCTATCCCACCTTTGAACATTTAGTTCCCATATAAAAGACACACATAATCTTTATATTTATAATAAGCTTTAATCAGCACAAAATCTGGGTTGGTTAAATTTATCTGTTAATTTATCCTTTATGTTATTTTGTCTATAGATAGATCTGTTATTTTACCTGACAGAATGAATCTATCTATTAATCTGTTATATTATTATTTCTATTTCCATTTCAATAATCCCATCATATAATTTACCATGTTTTGTCTGGGCTACTCTAAACTCCAATTAGCCAACTGACATTATCTCATAGCTCACATAATTTAGGGCAGTGTCCTCCTCCCCCTCCTTCCTCCTCCTTTTTCTCCTCCTACCCCATGCCCTGGAACGCTGAGCCCTGCCTATATCTTCCCTGACCAGTTACTATACTTTAGAATTTTTATTCACCAATGAGAAATAACTTGGATGCAAGGTCATAATGCAGATTCTCTCCTCTCCAGGCAACCAGGTCTTAGTTGACATTACAGACCAAACCTAACACATTTTCTTTCCCATATATGTGTAGGAACAAGGCCAAGTTACATAGTTCTGACTACATTGTCTTCACTTCAATTTTGTCAGATTTCGGCAGACTTCATTGAAGATTATTTTTTTATAATTTAACCTGGCAAGTATGGCTATCTGCCTATCCAGACGTCTCCCAAAATATATATGAGAGAATTATGTCACAGATAAAAATATCTGAATTTCCCTGGGCTGTCTCTTACTGCCAGATCCTGTAAAAATAATTTTAGAATGTATTTATTCCCCTTTCAGGTTTATTTCTGCTGCACTCAATATGAAAAACAAGAAGATATTGATTAGGCTCCTGGGAGAGTTGCACTGATTGTGCACAGACTAAGTGCACAAATAAGAGGATTCATTTTACTGCATCCTAAACTGCAAAGGCAATTTCATCCAAATAATTTATAGTTCTGGCTCTATGAAGGCAGTTCCAAGGAAAGTTTAGTTGGTAATGACTGATTCTTTAAGCACAAGCCAGCAGTACACCTATGATAAATTTTGGATAAAGAAAATTATGGCATTTAAATGCTGAGAAGCTCCTGGCATGTGACCAAGGAAAAGCACCAATAGATCAAGTACCTTCTTCCTCTAACTGGAACATGAGTTTATGCTGGTATCCATAAATTTTCAAAAGAAGTTTCCACAGATTTTTCTTTTAAAAAAAAATTTTTATTAGATATTTTCGTCATTTACATTTCAAATGCTATCCCGAAAGTTCCCTATACCCTCCCCACGCCCTGCTCCCCTACCCTCCCATTCCCACTTCTTGGCCCTGGCATACCTCTATACTGGGGCATCTAAAGTTTGCAAAACCAAGGGCCTCTCTTCCCAATGATGGCCGACTGGGCCATCTTCTGCTATATATGCAGCTAGAGACACGAGCTCTGGGGGGTACTGGTTAGTTCATATTGTTGTTCCACCTATAGGGTTGCAGAGCCCTTCAGATCCTTGGGTACTTTCTCTAGCTCCTCCATTGGGGGCCATGTGTTCCATCCTATAGATGACTGTGAGCATCCACTTCTGTATTTGCCATGCACTGGCATAGCCTCACAAGAGACTGCTATATCAGGGTCCTTTCAGCAAAATCTTGCTGGCATGTGCAATAGTGTTTGGGTTTGGTGGCTGATTATTGGATGGATCCCCAGGTGAGGTAGTCTCTGGATGGTCCATCCTTTTGACTTAACTCCAAACTTTGTCTCTATAACTCTATAACATGGGTATTTTGTTCCGTATTCTAAGGAGGAATGAAGAATCCACACATTGTTCTGCCTTCTTGATTTTCTTGTGTTTTTCAAATTGTATGTTGGGTATTCTAAGTTTCTGGGCTAATATCCACTTATCAGTGAGTGCCTATCAAGTGACTTCTTTTGTGATTGGGTTATTCTCATGTTAATTTCAACATTTCATATTTAGTATGTCTAAATCAATTCAGAAATTCATACTTCTTACCAGTGGATAAAGGAATTTTATAGGCTGACAAATCTAGCAACCTTACACTTTTCCAAATTAGATATATCCCATTTTCTGTTTCTTTCTTTATTGGATTATAGCATCTAATAATTGTACAAAATGTTTTTTTCAATTTTTCATTATATATTTTCATCATTTACATTTCAAATGCTATCCCAAAAGTCCCCTATACACTTCCCCCACCCTGATTCCCTACCCATCCACTCCCACGTCTTGGCTCTGGCGTTCCCCTGTACTGGGGCATATAAAGTTTGCAAGACCAAGGGGCCTCTCTTCCCAATGATGGCTGACTAGGCCATCTTCTGTTACATTTATAACTAGAGACACAAGCTCTGAGGTTATTGGTTAGTTCATATTGTTGTTCCACCTATAGGGTTGCAGACCCCTTCAGCTCCTTGAGTACTTTCTCTAGCTCCTCCATTGGGCTCCCTGTGTTCCATTCCAATAGATGACTGTGAGCATCCATTTCTGTATTTGCCAGGCACTAGCCTAGCTTCATAAGAGACAGCGATATCAGGGTCCTTTCAGCAAAATCTTGATGTCATATGTCATAGTGTCTGGGTTTGGTGGCTGATTATGGGATGAATCCGCAGTTGGGGCAGTCTCTGGATGGTCCATCCTTTTGTCTCAGCTCCAAACTTTGTCTCTGTAACTCCTTCCACAGGTATTTTGTTCCCTATTGTAAAGAGGAATGAAGTATCCACGTGTTGGTCTTCCTTCTTCTTGAATTTTTTTTTTGTTTTGCAAATTGTATCTTGAGAATTCTAAGTTTCTGGGCTAATATCCAGTTATCAGTGAGTGCATACCAAGTGATTTCTTTTGTGACTGGGTTACCTCACTCAGGATGATGCATGTATTTGCCTAAGAATTTCATAAATTCATTGTTTGTAATAGCTGAGTAGTACTCCATTGTGTAAATGTACCACATTTTCTGTATCCATTCCTCTGTTGAGAGACATCTGGGTTCTTTCCAGCTTCTGGCTATTATAAATAAGGCAGTTCTGAACATAGTGGATCATGTGTCCTTATTACCTGTTGAAATATCTTCTGGGTATATTTTATGTGTATATAATGTACTTTGATCATTTTACTCTACTATTAATCTCTCTTGTTTAAATTCTCACTCCTATTTTTGAAAATAATACCATTTAACATTTCATGATATTAAAATCTGGGTTTTATGTTTATGAAAAAATATTCGATATCTATCTCTCTAAATCTGAGCTATATCAGTTTTTGAAGATCCATTGCCCCTACATATGATAATGAGATAATTACATGCTGTTTCATGGCTGAGTAAACTCTAGTTTAGAAGTAACACATTTTAATGCATTTATCTGAGTCTATCTCTTTCTTTGGTGAAAAAAACACAAGAAACATGGCCGTGCAGTGAATTGTCATTATTTATGCTGACTTTGTATCCTTCAGGCATAGATTCAAGATGAGAAAAGCTGGACCATATGGTAATTCTACCTTTAGATTTTCAAGAAATCTCTGTTCTGATTTCTATGTTGGCTTTAGTAATTTTTTAGTCATACTGATTATGTGTAAGGGTTCTATTTCCTGCATGCTTCACAACATTACTTATGGTTTATTTTTTTTCTTGATGACCATCATTCTGTCTGGAATGAAATGGAATCACAAAGCAGTTTCTATGTTCCTTTTTCCATCACATTTAAGCATGTAATATACCTTCACCTTTTCAAAATACATCCATCGGACATCTTTAATTCTTAGAGACCTATTTGTCACATTCATGTTTTCTATTTATTTATTGTACTATTCTTTTGATAAATTTAGTTTTTTTGTATATACTGGGTATTAATCATATTTCAGGTAAATAGGAAGTAGAATTTTCTCCTCTGCATGTTATCTTCTCTTCCTGGTAATTCCATCTTTTGCTGTGTTGCTTGTTATTTGAATGCAATAAATCTTGCCAGCTCTTGTTATTATTTCCTACTGGAGTCCTTCTGATCAGAATGTCCTTGTTTTGCTTTGATTTCTTCACCTATGTTTTCTTACAGTAATTTCATACTTCCTTGTTTTACATTGAGATTTTTGACTTGGACATGGGTTCTACCATTAAGTGTGATTGATATATCCAATGAGATTTCAATGGAGGAAACTACTAGTTTTTCCTTTGCAAGTGGTTGTCATTTGGTAATAAATTTTTAGTTAGGGATGGGACCTCATTTCCAATTCTACTCTCTCAGTTGTGTGAACACATTTCAATTGAACATGTGCAGGCCCTCTGCTCGATGCCACAGCCTCCATGAAAACATATGTGTATCGGTCTTGATGTATCTAGAAGGCACTGTACAGCGGTGTCATCCCTCCCATCTTGCTTTTACAGTGTTTCAACTTCCTCTTCAGCAAAAACCTCTGAGTCCTGAGGTGGGAGGTTGTAATGAAAACATCCCATTTGGAAATGAGTGTTTCAAAGCATCTCACTTTTTTTCCGATGGTCCACTTATGGATATCAATATATTAATGCCCATATGTGGCAAGAATAAGGTTATTTGATGGTGGCTGAGCAAGACATTTACCTATGGCTATTGCAGAGTTATTCCCAGTCATTTTGTTGCTGACCAAGGCAACATTTAATGAGTTCAAAGGTTCAGTCTATTATCATCAAGGCAGAAACATGGCAGCATCTGGGCAGGCATGGTGCAGGAGGAGCTGAGAGTTCTAGATCTCCATCTGAAGGCTGCTAGCAGAAGACTGATTTTTAGGCAGCTAGGATGAGGGTCTTAAAGCCCACACCCATAGTAATACACCTAATCAAACAAGGCCACACCTATTCCGATAGGGCCACACCTAATAATGCTACTCCCTAGGTCAAGCATATACAAACTTTCACAAAGGACAATAGTATTTGGTTTCCCTCTAGGCCCATAGACCACTTATTCTCAATTTATTGGCCACCTGACTAGTTCCATCAATATTTCTTTTTAAAAATGTTTATTTGGCAAATAGTTGAAAAGAAAGTATAAAATACTCTATTGAATGAAAAACTGTTGGGTTTATATATTTTCTCTTATCAGAAACTCAAAGACATTGCAAATTTATTCTACAATATTTGTTTCTTATAAGAACATTGTTGCCTATCTTTAAGATGCTTCCTTATAGCAGGCATGATGACATATAAAATTCCTATGATCATGTTTTCTGTGAACAAATGCAGGACAGTTGTGAATCAAAGCAAGATTGACTTATACTATGAATATAAAGCCATGCCAGGTAAGAAAGATAATGGAAATATCTTCTCATGTGTGTGATAATTATGTGTTGTTAACTTGACAGAATTGATAATTACCTGAAATAAGGGTGTATTAGTCAGGGTTCTCTAGAGTCACAGAACTTACAGATAGTCTCTATGTAGTAAAGGAATTTATTGATGACTTACAGTCTGCAGTCCAAATCCCAGCAATGGTTCAGTAGTAGCTGTGAATGGAAGTCCAAGGATCTAGCAGTCGCTGAGTCCCACACCACAAGAAGGCGAAAGAGCGAGAGCCCGACTCCCTTCTTCCAATGTCCTTATATGGTCCCCAGCAGAAGGTGTAGCCCTGATTAAAGGTGTGTGCCACCACACCTTTAATCCCAGATGACCTTGGACTCGGAGATCTCCCTGTCTTAATCTTCTGGATTCAATCACCACTGTGTCTCAAGATCTCCATACCAAGATCCAGATCAGAAACTTCTATCTCCCAGCTTCCAAATTAGGTTCACTGGTGAGCCTTCCAATTCTGGATTGTAGTTCATTTCAAATATAGTCAAGTTGACAACCAGGAATAGCCACTACAAAGGGTTTCTGGTAATACCTTCAAGGGGTTACCTATATTGTGTCAGTAAATGTAGAAATAAACTTCTTAATTAGATGCAAGATTGTTCTTTGTTGTCCATGGGACCCAGGGTTGTATAAATAAAGGAGAACCGAACAGTATCATGCATTCTTCTCTCTGTGTTTCCTAACTGTGGACATGATGTGATTAGCTGCCTCAAGCCTCTGTAGTCTGCCATAAGTGGCAATACCCATGAGCTATGAACCATAATAGATCCTGCTGTAAATAAATTTTGCCAGAATATTCTATTACCGTTTGCTAGCTAGTTTTGTGTCAACATGCTGCAAGCTAGATTCTTTTCAAAAAAGGAAACCTGAATTAATAAAACATTTCCACCAGACAGGCCTCTAGTCAGGCCTGTGATGCATTTTCTTGTTTGATAATTGATGTGGGAGTGTCCAGTTCACTCTGGGCAAGGCGTGGTGTTATAAGAAGCAAGGCTGAGCAAGCAATGGCAATCAAACCTATAAGCAGCACTCCTCCATGGTCTCTGTATCAGTTCCTGTCTCCAGGTTCCTGCCTTGAATTCTGTAGATAACAAAATTATAAACTCTAAGGTGAAATAAATATTTTTTCCACAAGAAGCTTTGATCATGATATTTTACAACAAAATTAACGACCATAAGTAAGATACAGAAAAGTAAACTGAGACATTATGCAACTTTTAACTTTTATCTTGATTGCTTTTTAAAGTGAAAAAAACTGTAATATTTCAAAAGGAAAATGTTTTCAAACTAATAAGAGTTTTCCCAATAATATTTTTTATATTAAAGAAAAAAATAACTTAAAAGAGTAGCAAATTTGTGATTAAAAGCTGGAACAAATAAAAGTGAAAAGAAATATAAAAAAGAAAGAAAGAAAAGTGTCCATGAAACCAGAAACTTATACTAGCTGCATAAAAGGATCAATGTTATTAAATCTCTATATAGCATAATTAATAAAAATGGTTAACTTACAAATTGTTAATATCATGAATAACAAAAAGACAATAATAGGAGCAATCATACGCTCAAAATATAGGCAGGTTTTATGACATAGTTCAATTTCTTAGAAGACATCAATCACTAACAACTCATTTATGAAGAAGAAAATATTCACAAATAGTTCTCTATATTTAAAAAAAATGAAATTAATTCTCAGAAGAGCTTGCAAAAAGAAGGCTGCATATGTAGACAGATAAACTGGTTAATTATGAACCAAAAAAAATACCAGTAAACAAAAGTAAAATATCAGAACTCCTTTGCAGTTTCATGAAGTTGTAGAAGAGAACACACATTTAAAGTTTATTTTATTCATGCATACTGTTAGGGCAATAGATATGGAAACAAAGCACAAGTAAAAATTGTAGGATATTATCCCACATGAACATCAATAGGAATATCTTTAAAGGATATTAACACTTCAAATTTAGCAATTATAAGAAGGAAATTATATCTTGATCATATGGAGTTTATCTTATGAAAGTAAAGTTCATTCAGAATTACAAAATCAACCAAGTCCATGTAATCAGTTATATACTACATGGATATAATATTAGCTGCATAAAAATTTTTGACAAGTTTAATTATCTACTAATGTTTAAATTGTCAGTATAGAAGGAATAAAACTTTATCTTACTGAGATTCTACTACAACTTATATGTAACACCATATAATACCAGTAAAATTTTATATTTACAAGTAAAATAGTGAATACTTTTCCTCTAACATCAACAAGGGGTAAATGTTTAATTTAACCATTTTCTAACCTTAACCAGTGCAGGGAAGCAAGAAAAAGAAATTTAAATCATACCTAGGGGAAAGAACAAAATGAAAATTATTATTTTGCATGCAATATGATATTTAAATGCAAAAATTATCTTTAAATACTAAAATGCTGGTATAACATTGTAATAAATGACTTATTAAAAACACAGTATTACTAAAAATAACAGAGATTGACCACCCACTTCAGTGGTTGAGGACTAGACTAGCATGAACAAAGCCCATGACCCACTGACAGTGCTGGAAAAAACAACATAAAAATACATAAGGCAATTGAAACCCAATTGTTCAGTCTTATCAATCATCATGAATGCAACGAATTCAACAACAACAGCAACAAAATAAAACAATTTGGTTTTTTAAGAAGAACATTTAAACGTTTGTCTACCCTGAGTGAAAATCTTTTTGTTATAGACAATACTGGAAGAAAAAAATTAAATATGACCTAAAGCAATACATAAACATACATGCAAATACCCATGTAAAGTAAGAAAAAAAAATCCACAATAGAAACTAGCATATGTTTTAAATGAATAATAACACAATATATAAAATTATAGAAATCTTCTAAAGTGCATTTTAGAGGGAAGTGTTTTAGTTTTACCCTAAGAGCATATAATAAGGTAGGTGTCTTAGTCAGGGTTTCTATTCCTGGACAAAACATCATGACCAAGAAGCAAGTGGGGAGGAAAGGGTTTATTCAGCTTACATTTCCATACTGCTATTCATCACCAAAGGAAGTCAGGACTGGAACTGAAGCAGGTCAGAAAGCAGGAGCTGATACAGAAGCCATGGATGTTCTTTACTGGCTTGCTTCCCCTGGCTTGCTCAGCCTGTTGTCTTCTAGAACCAAGACTACCAGCCCAGACATGGCACCAGCCACAAGGGGCCTCTCCCNCCTTGATCACTAATTAAGAAAATGCCTTACAGCTGGATCTTCTGGAGGCATTTCCCCAACTGAAGCTCCTTTCTCTGTGATAACTCCAGGCTGTGTCAAGTTGACACAAAACTAGCCAGTACAGTAGGTAAACATTTGAAAAAGCATTATATTAATGAATCTATTTAAATCTCAAGTAACTAAAACCAAAAAATCAATAAGAAGCAAGATTAGGAGGTCCCTGTGCCTCCTGAGCCCAGCATGCCACATATTCCTTGTACATAGAACCACCATGTACCAAATTTAAACCTTTCATTGTCATTTCTAGATACATTTATCCTAGCTCCTTAACTCCTATAAATATGATAATTGACTAAAATCTATAAAGGGAAAAAGTTCTGGAAATTGACCACAATAATAAAAGTAAAAAACCAGTAATTTTATTGAAACAATGGAATGAAAATATGAACTATGGGATATAAAAAAAAATCTTTAAAATTCATATATCTAACAAATGATTAAAATCTCAAATAAGTAAAGAACTTACATAACATAATGGCAAATAAAACAGATGACCACAGTTTGAAATGAATGAAGGAGTATAGGTAGTAATGTAGCATATATTTCAAAATCGCATAATAAGCTGAATTCAAGTGTAGTGATTGATATACTAGTTTGATGTAATAATCTTATACTAGTGAGTAAACATGATATTATATCTCATAAATATGTAATTATTGTCAACTACAACCTTAAAAATAAATTTTCTTCATAAAAAATCTTCATAGATATGATATGAATTAGTAAAAAACAAAAGTGAGCAAAGAATTTGAACAACTATTGCTCCAAAGACATAAAAATAGTCAATAGCTGTATGTGATCAAAAAATGGCAGCAGCCAGGTGCGGTGGTGCATGCCTTTAATCCCAGCACTCTGGAGGCAGAGGCAGGTGAATTTCTTGGTTTGAGGCCAGCATGGTTTACAAAGTGAATTCTAGGACAGCCAGAGCTACACAGAGAAACACTGTCTCAACACCACCCCTCAAAAAATTGTCAATGAGGTAACACCTGTACTACTTAGGGTAATAATTATAAAATCAATAGTTTATAGATTGTCAAGGGTAACCTTGCATATTATTGTGATAATGTAAATTGATTCAGCCATTTGAAAAGTAGTATGGAAGTTCCTTAAGAAATTAAAACTGGAATCATAATATGGTACAGAAATCTCAATTTTGCATGTATTTGAAGAAATGAAAAAAATTATAATATTATTTCTATGTTCATTGCCACATTCATTAAAATAATAAGAAAGGAAAATATAAAAATGTCTATTAATCAATAGATGAGTGGGGATTAAAAATATGCTGTAAGAAAGAATATAATTTAATTTTGAGTATTTGTGAAATTGAATTAAATAGAATAATCTCATAAAAGCAGAGTGACTAACAGTGATGGTCACAGATAGGGAGCAAAGAAGGGAGATACTGATCAAAGAGTACAAAGTTTCAGTTGTGATAGATAACTAGGTTGTGGAGACCAAATATATAGTAAGGAGAACTGAAATTTTTATGTATTTAAAATGTGCTAAGATGACAGATGTTAAGTTTTCTCTTTTGTGTACAAATATAAAGGAAAAATACTATTATGACATGATCAACATAGTAATTATCTTTACTGCCATTTCCTTTCATAATTTTATATGCATTAAAATATTTTCCAACTTTTTTCTATATCTTAAACTAACATTTTTTAAGATTTATTTTTACTTATTTGTGCTGTGCTGTGTGTATATGTTTCTGTGTCTCTGTGTGTGTTCACATGCCACATGTGAGCAGGTGTGAGCTGATCCTCCTCCTCAAAATTCATTTAAATTGTTACCCCGATACTGGAGTTATCAGTTGGAAGTTGTATGATATTTAACATGGTGTGAGGTGGCCAACCTCTGGGACCCAAATTATTTTAACTCCAGAAAGCTGACAATTAATTTGATAACAAGTGTATAATATCCAACAATAGTGCATCAAAATGAATAAAGAAGTAAGTAAATAATACATATAAGAAATATTCAGGGCAAAGGATCATAGTAACATTGTTTGATACTTTTTGTTGCTGAGACAAAATACCTGACTTAATCAGCAAAAAGAAAGATGATTTGGGCTCATCATTTCAGAAGGGTCCATGCATGATCAAATGGTTCTAGAATTCCTGGGCCAGTGCTTATATAGAACATCTTGACAAAAGAATATTGATGCATACTGGTTAGCTTCTGGCAGCAAAGACTATGGTGGAGCAGGGAGAAGAATGGAACATAAGCTATCCTTCAAAGATATAGTTGGAACAACCTACTGTATGGCCACTTGGCTACATCTTTTACAGTTCCACTCTCTTTCATCAGTTATTCAGAATTTAAATGTAACAATATGTTAGACTATTGATGAAGCCAGTACCTTCATAATATATGCACTTTCCTCCCAAATCTCCATTTGTGTATTCTGTTTGTATTATGAACCAAACCTTCAATGCCTAAGACATTCTGGGGAGGCTTTGTATTTGAGGCATAACAAATATAATGGAGATGAATAGCATGGCCAAAATTTCATCTCTAAAAAGACACATTCACTGATCCTTAGGGAATTAAATAATTAAAGCAAAACAATCAACATGAATTCAAATAAAAGTATTTTATAAGACATATTTGAACCAAGTTGTACTTAATGAGATTGAGTGAAATGGAGCAATATCTCAGCATTTAAGACTGTATACTTTCTTCCAGAAGATTTGAGTTTCTGCTACGTACACTGGGCAGCTCACAAGTGCCTGTAACTCCAACTCTGAGGTGACCCAGTGCCTCTGCCTTCTGCATTTACCTGCAGTTCTATGGATATAACAACACAGAGATACTAATCATACATGTCATTAAAAACAAAGTTAATGAAACACATGAGGAACTGTTACACATGTCCATAGAGCATTCCTATTCAATGAGAATGATTATGTATATATCATATGCATATACACGTCTGCATGTGTATGGATAAGTGTACATGTATGTATGTCTTTGTGTTTACATGGGCATTAGTATATACAGAATCAATAAAAGTTCCCATTATATTAGTCACTGTCTAATATTTGCAATTTAAAATAGGAAGGTAAAATATGACTACTTAAGAGTATACTTGTAGAGAGAATAATTATTAATTTCATGAAATGCTAATTTTAAGCATGCATATTTTAACATTCATTTTGTGGTAAAATACATCATGCATTTTGAGTAACTCAAGGAAAGTTTTTGTGTATTCGAGGTGCTATCTAAACTGATCAAGCTTCTAATTAAACACCAGGTACTTGAAAGACTAACAAAATATGTAAATATGCATTTCTGTAAGAATTTGTTGTTTATTCACATCTCTGACAAATTGTTTTGAATGGGTTAAGAGACCTTGTAACTTTAGGGAAAATAGCAGTATTTGTTACAAATAATACAAGTTGTATTTTCAACTGAAAATATATACTTTTGGATATTTAAACTGTACTTTGGTTAATTCTCCCTCAACTCCTCCTCTTTCTAACTTCTCATGCCTATCCCTCCTACCCCACCCCACCCCTTCCCACCTAACTTGGGGTCACTTTTTGGAAATTTATTAATTAACATTAAGAAGGACTTAATTTTCTATTTTTTCATGATATCAACATTGATATTAATTATGTGACTTTAAAGTGTCAGTTAAGAAAAGAATTATGTTGTTATCTCCCTGTACAAAACTCAAGTCCGAGTGGATCAAGGACCTCCACATAAAACCAGATACACTGAATCTAATAGAAGAGAAAGTAGGGTAAAGCCTCGGACATATCGGCACGGGAAAATTTCCTGAACAGTACACCAGTGGCTTATGCTCTAAGATCAACAATTGAGAAATGGGACCTCATAAAATTTCAAAGCATCTGTAAGGCAAAGGACACTGTCAATAGGACAAAATGGCAACCAACAGATTGGGAAAAGATCTTGACCAATCCTACATCTGATAGAGGGCTAATATCCAATATATACAAAGAACTCAGGAAGTTAAACTCCAGAGAACCAAATAGCACTATTAAAAATGGGGTAAAGAGCTAAACAAAGAATTCTGAACTGAGGAATTGTTGTAATCCCCGAGTTACTGATACTAGAGAGACTTCAGTGTTGTCCAGACAGTTTGCCTCTGCATTCCCTGCCAGAGGCTCCCATCCTCCTTGACCCCCCTCCCTGAAGCATGCATGATATGGAGACAGATGGTTTCTGTGCTGATTCCTGCTCCAGCAGCCTGGGCTCCCTCCTACCTCCCCTAGCATTAGAATGGCATGACCCATAATGAGGACATTCTAAGGAGACATTGTCCTGCTTCTGTGTCTCCAAAAACTAACACTCATGCTGATAAGAACTCCAGGTCCTTGTCCTTGAGACCTTAGAGAAATAACCATCTCAAGGGAGACCATGGAAAAAGTAAAAAGGTAAACAGAGGTCAGGTCACAGACAGTTACTACTGGCCATAAAATTAGTCCTTGAACAGACACCCATTACCCCCCTCCCATTTCAGTACTAGTCCACCCTCTAATCCCCTTTTCTGTAAATATTTACACTATTCCTACACTGTATATAAACCCAGTGTTTTCTGGAGTCAGGTTGGTTTGCCAGCTTTCACACAGTGAGTGCTAGGTGGGTGAATGGAGTTTGAACTTGAAAATACAAGACTCTTTGTGAGATACAGTGGAGTGTGCAATTCTTGAGCTCTTCTGAGTTCCCCATGGACTAAGGGCATCACAGAATACCGAATGGCTGAGAAGACCCTAAAGAAATGTTCAACATCCTTAGTCATCAGGGAAAGGCAAAACAAAACAACCCTGAGATTCCACCTCACACCAGTTAAAATGGCTAAGAACAAAATCTCAGGTGACAGCAGATTCTGGGGGAGGATGTGGAGAGAAAGGGACACTCCTCCATTGTTGGTGGGATTACAGGCTGGTGCATCTACTCTGGAAATCAGTTTTGTAGTTCCTCAGAAAACTGGGCATAGTATTACCTGAAGATCCAGCAATACCTCTCCTGGGCATATACCCAGAATATGTTCCAACTTTTAATAAGGACACATGTTCTACTATGTTCATAGCAGCCATATTTATAATAGCCAGAAGCTGGAAAGAACCCATATATCCCTCAACACAGGAATGGATACAGAAAATGTGGTAAATTTACACAATGGAAAAAAATACTCAGCTATTAAAAGCAATGAATTCATGAAATTTGCAGGCAAATGGATGGATCTAGAAAATGTCATATTGAGTGAGGTAACTCAGTCACAAAAGACCATACATGGTATGTACTCACTGATAAGTAGATATCAGGCAAAAAGCATGGAATACCCAAGATACAACTCACAAACCACATGAAGTTCAAGATGATAGAAGACTGAAGAGTGGATGCTTCAGTCCTATTTAGGAGGGGGAAAACATTCAAGGGAAGTAGAGGGTGGGAGGGACTTGGGAGGAAGGAAAGAGGGGTAGGGGGAAAAGAAGGGGAAGAATCAGGTATGGGAGGTGACTGAGGAGATATATAGCGAGTCAGGAAATTGAATAGAGATGTGTAGCAATGGGGACTGAGGAACTAGGGGAAGCTTTCAAAAACTCCCAGATGCTAGGAAAGCAAGAGCCTCCCAGGACCTCAGGCAATGACATTAGCTGTAATACCCCACAAAGGGGAAGAATAACCTGTAGAGACCATATCCAGAGCCTAGGCATGGCACCCCTGGTTAAGAGATGGGGCTACCCACCCATCTCCAAAGTTTTAAGCCAGAATTGCTCCTATCTAAAGGAAATACAGGGATAAAGAGAGGAGCAGAGAGTGATGACAGACCATCCAGAGGCTGTTCCACCTGGGGGTACATCCAACATGTAGACACCAAGCTCAAAGAGTGGATCAGAGACTTAAGGAAAGGCTATCCAGAGGCTTCCCCACCTGGGAATCCATCTAACCTGCAGACACCAAGCCCAGACACTATTGCTCATGCCAAGAAGTGCTTGCCTACAGTAGCCTGATATAGCTGTCTCCTGAGAGGCTCTGCCAGATCCTGACCTATACAGATGCTGAGGCTTACAACCAACTATCAAACTGAACACAGGAACCCCAATGGATATGTTAGAGAAAGGACTGAAGGAGCTGAAAAGACCTTATCTGGCAGCAATGGGAGGGGAGGCCATTGGTCCTGTGAAGGCTTGATACCCCAGCATAGAGGAATGCTAGGTTGGTGAGGCATGAGTGGGAAGGTAGGTAGGGGAGCACCCTCATAGAACCAGGGTGAGGTGATGGAATATGGGGTTTGCAGCGGTGAAACCAGGAAAGGGTCTAACATTTGAAATGTAAATAAATAAAATATCCAATTAAAATACAGGGCCCCCAGTGGAGGAGCTAGAGAAATTACCCAAGGAGCTGAAGGGGTCTGCAACCCTATAGGTGGAACAACAATATGAACTAACCAGTACCCCCAGAGCTCATGTTTCTAGCTTCATATGTAGCAGAAGATGACCTAGTGGGCCATTATTGGGAAGAGAGGCCCCTTAGTCTTGCAAACTTTATATGCTCCATACAGGGGGACGTCAGGGCCAAGAAGTGGCAGTGACTGTGTAGGGGAGCAGGGCAGGGGGAGGGTATAGGGGACTTTTGGGATAGCATTTGAAATGTAAATTAAGAAAATATCTAATAAACTAATTTTAAAAAGTAATGTCTCGAAGATCTGCATAACTAGTAAATTGACTTTATTCATACATTGTATGATTTTTCAAATTGAACATGCATCAATGTAAATTCAAGTTGTAAAATATGCCAGTGAAGTTTTAGAAAAATGTAAAGGATTGCTTATTCATTTTTAGACTTAGTTAATACTGACTATGTCAAATTTCAATACAGCATCAAAAGAATATTTATAAATCTGTAGCGGTTCTTTTTCATTTTTTTAGTTTCTGCTGTATATATGCTAATTTTCTTCATATATTTCAAAAATACATTATAATAGATTCAATGCAGAAGCATATACAAAGATCTCTTTTCTTTAAATTCAGACTTTAAACATTCCTGACAAAATTTTGAAACAAGTTAACCACCTAAATAATTTTTCACTTATCATGTGTTTACCTTAGTTAATGCAGCACAATGTTGTTATCTATTTGACTCCTAGTACAGAATATTTAAATATTTAAATATAACCTACATCAGTGAAAACCATTGTGAATCCTAGGTATTGTTTTTTCTTCTCTCATCCATTCCATTTCATCGATAGTTTCCCCTTTTCTCCTCTCCTCCCAGCCCCTCCCCACACCTCTTTGAAAGACAGAGTAAACCTCCCAAGGATACCAACTGAACATTGCAAACAAAGTTGCAATGAGACTAGGCATATTCCCTCATAGCAAAGCTCTGCTAGGCAACCCATGAGGAATGTGCCCTAAAAGCAGGCAAGAAGAGTCAGTTCCCTGCTCTCACTGTTAGGAGTTCCACAGAAGACCAGGCCACACAACTGCAACACCTATGTCATGGTTGGCAGTGGGGATGAGAACAGGAGAGATCATGTTGGTTTGGAGGGAATAGAAGGGTGGATGGAGAGAGTAATGGGAGAGATGACTGGAACTAGGGAGCATTTGAGATGCAATGTGGAAACCTAGTACAGTGGAAAATCTCGGGAATCTCTGAGCATAACCCTACCAATGATTTCTAAATATGCAGTATGTAGAGCCTGAACCAGCCATCTCCTGTAACCAGGAAAGGCTTTCAGTGGTGAGACTTTTAAATCAACCCAACCACAAACTTTTGACATTCAAGATGTGCTAGGGAACTGGTAGTACAAAACTGTGGAAATAGCTAACCAATGACTGGTATGACTTGAGGCCCAAACTGTTGGAGGGAATAGTAGGTAATTTTAAAGACTTAAAGCTTGTTGATATCAAAGAATTGAGATCTAATGCTTTAAAAGCAATGCTTCAGAGAGAGAATTCCAAGGACTCCCAGGTTTTTATGAGTATTAATGTTTAGAACATGCTCATATCTTTCTCAGATTTTTATGTTATTAATTATTTTAGTGGCATATTATAAAACAACCTCCAAGTCTCTCACAAGAAGTCAGAAAATTATTTCAAACTCTGATGATGCAAATAAGTATTTTAACTTTTATCAATATCTTAAGTGGAGAATCCCTGTGCATTAAATATGCTATAGTTTGAAGAGTCTTTGAATGCTTTCTATAGACTTGACTTTAAATTATTTTAGGAGCTTGGTTCTTATAAATTGCTTTTTTAAATGCATTATGGGTAGATGAGTGGGATCTGTACTGCACAAACTAATCCAGAATAATTGATACCTAGCCAGTTTTGAAATTAATAAATTGATTGAATTGTGTTATATCATAGGCAAAGCTTTGCAAATGAAACCAGTGATGTAATTTGAGCTGAGTACATTTTTTTTTGTAAATAGAACACAGCCATGCTGGTTTGGTTAATCATTATCGATTTAAACTTTTGTGTCATAATGTCTAAGCAGAGTAATTATAACAAAGACTCTGGAGCCTAGAAGACCTATGATATATAAAGTCTATGGCCTTGTTTTCTTTAATTGGTGTGTGTGTGTGTGTGTGTGTGTGTGTGTGTGTGTCTGTGTGTGTTTGTGTTCGTTCCTAATACAATCTGCTTATTCAGTAGAAGGTCCTTTGTATGCATGTTTTCAGGACTTACAGTTTGATATTGGATAACTCATTAGGGTTTTATTTCAGCTCTCAGCATTTCTTAGTCACCTATAATCTTTTGTGCAGGGTTGAGGCCTACTAGGCTTCCCACTTCCACAGTAGCATGCACATTGGACTCCTCTTCAGGATAGTCTAGAATAGTTGAGACAGCTATCTGAACATGAATTTGAAAAGAAAGGGTGGTACATGACAGGCGTGGGGGGAAGGAAAGGAAAGGGGTAAATGATGTAATTATGCTTTATCTCTAAATAAAGTAATAAAAATAAACTGTCTGGACTGTTTTATGAAGATTGTGCTGAGTCCTGTAAAGAAAACAGTAAACTTGGAGTGCCAGACAATCCTTACTTGGGAAGGCTCAGAGTATCCCAACTCCTATAATGAAATACTTTAGGTTGCTTAGTTTATAACCAATAAAAATGCACTTCTCACAGGTCAATAAGCTACAAGATCCAACATAAAGGCCCCAGAAAATTCTGTCCAAGTGCCTCTTGGTAACTCCTTCTATGTTCTATAGTGGGACAAGGCAAAAGCTTACTATATCATCAGTTCTGTTCTTTTAGAAGCACTAATTGAACTTAGGAGGGCAGAACCCTTATGACTTGCTCACATTGTAATATGACCATGGAAGTTGTATTTTAATGTACAAATTTTGGAAAGACACAAACACAGAATAGCAGGTAGTTAGCAACAAAATTCAGACTGAAGAACAGGTCTACTGCAGTCTGCTGAATCTTATGGTTTCTTTTGCACAAAAGTCCAGTTATAGATACAAATACATCAGCTTTGTGCTTAAAATCCCAACACTTTCTACTTGAATTATATTTTATGTTAATAAGTTACATTTGAAATCAAACTTTCTTAGAATAAACATGGTCGTGTGAAACAATCTAATTATAATCATTTTTGATGCCAACTATTTCAGTTAGCCTATGTTTCAATTTTTATTAGCTGATTTAATGGAAAATGTCCTAACAAAGCAACTGTTGCCACTTATTTTTCTTACCCTATAGCAAGTACTGAGAATATTAGAGACATGAGTGGTTTTTTAAATGTACTCTCTAATTCTGTATCTACCTACACAGAATCTTGAAGAACAGCTCTGCATTCATCTGCTGTATAATTTGAGCTTCATCTAAAGCTGTAGCTTGAAGAAGAGATTATAAAAATAAAAATAAGTACTTGCAAACAACTACATCATCTCATTTTACTGTTCATAATTGTCTTACAAAAACTTTGCCTACTTTGTGCATGAATAAATTAACTCTGAGCATGAATAGCAAATGATGGAATTTGAACTCAGGTCTGTCTATACTAACACATGCATTTGTCTTACCACATTTTCCAATTTGATAGAATATACTTCACAGAATTTTATAACAGTTGCTTTAGTTGAAAAAGAAAGAAGGAAGATGGTCATATCGTATTTTTCAAGCCTGTTTTTGCAGGAGACACAGATGCAGGGATTATTACTCTTTATTTGTGTTGATTACCATCCACTTGTTTCTCCATAGAATACAATGGTCCTCATTACTAAAGAACTCAAGGAAACTACCATGAGATTATACAGAATTCTAAAGATTAGCTTTACAAAGATGAATTCAGCCTCATCACAACATTGGTAAAAGTCCATACTATATGGTTCAAAGTTTTGCCAGATAACTATCAGTTGACTTATAGGTTAAAAGGAACTGTGCTTCTCACTGACACTTAGAGTTTAACTGTTTACATTTTGTATCATACTTTTGCTTTCTGTGCTTTCCACAGCCTTCACTATTGTGTCACCTCACTTAATCCAGTAATGTGTCTTGACCTGTGTTTATTTATAGTACATGGATGTTTTAGTAATTTTAGTTACAAGGATAATAGATTAGAAATTGACTCTGAAAACACAGCCTTACTATTTGAAAAACAGCAGCACATAGAGTGTGTGGACATTATTGATTATAGTGTGAGTTTGTCAAATGGAATGGAGATTAAGTTTAAAGGTTGAGAGCCATGGATGATCTTAGGCTTGTTGCTTCAGCATACTAAGCCTCAAATTTGAAATATGTGAAAGTGAGACTAATTGTGTGTGTGTGTGTGTGTGTGTGTGTGTGTGCGCGCGCGCGCGCGCGCGCATGTGTGCACGCACATGTGTGTGTATGTATTCACAGTATGTCTGTGATTGTTAATCTTGGTTGTCAACTTAGTTGGATCTAGAAACAACTAAGAGATACACCTCTGAGTGGGTGCGTAAGGGCATTTCCATGGAGGATTAACTCCTTGCTGCTGAGTGCAAGTTTGGTGTTGCCCTTTGACACTGCTGACAGCTTAGCTAATATTTGGACCCAACATTTTTAGCCTTTCAATGCGTAAAGAGCAGTAGTTGCCAGGAATCCTAGAGGCTTTCCATGCCAGTTTGGAAGGGAACTATTCTCACCACTATATTACCAAAAGGATATTGCCAGATGGGGCTGCTCAGGCTATTAGGTCTTCTTTAATGTTAGTGGCTACCAGGTTCCTAGCCTCCAGAATGCACAATGCCACTATACTTACCACCCTTCTATCATGTAACCCAATCAAATAAATATTCTTTTCACACACGTTCATTCTATTAGCTCCATTACTCTTGGGAATACTGATGGATTAGCTACATATGTATTTATAAGACACATTGTCTTGTGAAATTACTATTTGTCATTAAGTAGGGAATAAAATGAGAGTCGAGAGAAAGAGGAAATAAAATGTCTAGAAGAGTGACAACCACTTCTGTAAAAGACCTAAGAAATTACTTGGTAAATCTGCAATGAATATTAATTTTTCTAGTTATTGGAATGGAGAGATACTTTTGAATCTCTGAAATTTTGAAGGTACCGGTCTTATTGTGACCACGATGAAGAGGAAATGCTTCACTGAAATCAAAGACTTTAATTTAAAAAAATTGACATCAAAATAATGTCAAAAATATTTATCTTTTTATTAAAATCTCAAAAGTACAATTGTATGCAACAGCATTTAAATCACTGATTTAAGAAAATGTAAATATTTTCTTTTAGAAAAACAATATTGAAAACAATATTAAATAATAACATATTAAGTAAAATTTTAAATATTTGTAAAAATAGATTCATTTTTAGCTACACAGTAGATTTGTATCTAATTTTCTTTTTATTTTAAAGATGTGTTTATATGTATGAGTACGCAGTAGCTGGTACCAGAAGAGGACATTAGATCCCATTACAGATGGTTGTGAGCTATCATGTGGTTGCTGGGAATCGAACTCAGAACCTCCAGCCATCTCTCCAGCCCCCATATCTGATTTTCTTATCCTACGCATTTTTCTTCACTCAACTTTCTTTATCCCTTTCGGTTTAACTACTGGAAGTAAGGTTTTGAATAATTCTTTGGTTTCATATTGAAAGTAGTATATTCAGTTATTAAGTAGGAATGTTACAGGGCTTGTTGTTTCATAGAAGCATCCAAATATCTCACTAGTGAAAGTTTTCTTCACTTTTTACTTTCTTTTTAATATTATTTTGGTTTGTCTTCCTTTGTTGACACTTCCTGCTTGGCAGGCCCAAAGATTATATGTAGAAATATTTTCCATAGTGCTTTTTTTTGTCCTTTGGTTTTTTTGAGACAGGGTTTCTCTGTATAGCTCTGGCTGTCCTGGAACTCACTTTATAGACCAAGTTGGCCTCCAACTCAAANATCTGCCTGCCTCTGCCTTCCGAGTGCTAGGATTAAAGGCGTGTGCCACCACACCCAGCTTTCCATGGTGCTTGATGTGTCTAACTAACTGAATTTATAAAATTTCACTTTTCTGTAGAAACACTTTACATTTGTCAGTGATAGCTTAAAAGAGAAAAATCCTGTTTTAAATATAATTTAGGAAGACATTCTGCTGTAATCACATATTCCCTAAAAATGTATGAAAGAAGAAAAACCCTGGATGAATGGATGCAGCTGTCTTACTGTACAAAAATCTAAAACAAAAGCTTCATAAAAGAGTCACTTGGCATGTTATACCCCTAGTATTAGGATACATGATCCTTGAGTTTCTTTTTTGTGCATCATTTGTGTACTTCAAATACTGAATTTTCATGTGAATGGACAAAGACAAAATTATATTTCAATGATCATGAAAGGAAATTACTGATTAACTCTTTAATTGGGCAAACACCATCTGAGCCAATTACTGAATTTATTTCCAGCTTGGACATTAACTCAAACCTTGGCTTTTGTGAAAATGGTAAAATTCTGAGTTAGTATAAATATTGCATCATGACACATAAAGGATGGGGATGCCTTTACACCTGACTCTGTGGTCTTGTTTTATAGGTTAGTCTCTGTAAGAAAATCCATTAAATAAGACAAGTTTTACTTTAGTATTCCCAATTCATTTTGCAAGATGCCAAGAACCCTCCTAGACTGGGGGGCATTTATAAGTTGATTCCTATCCACTGATTCTGTTCTAATACAATGACCCATCTTACTCTCACTTCCTACTTTCACAGATAACAAACTTGTTTTGTGTACCCTTCCCTTAGAGCACAATATAAAATTTTTATATTTGCCAGAAAGCCAATATAGAGGAATGAAATAGGTCACTTAGGTTATGTGAACAATTGAAAAGAATATGCCTCATTTATAAGGCACAAAGGGTAATTGTCTCATAGGTATTAATGCTCTATAGCAGTATCTAATTTTCCACAAAAAACCACACACATGAATTTTCTAATATTGAAAGTTCCTGTATAGGCTTATTTTTTAAAAAACCTACTTTAATTAGGGTTCTTTAATGGTTCAACCTCCCTTTTAGCCCATCTACCAGAGGTAGAGGGGAAAAGGTTAATAGAAATCCAGGTTGGTGGACCTGTTTAGAAGTAGTTCTTTGTGGGAGATTCTAATCTTTATTTTCAGAATATTAGCAGTGCAATCCAAAATATAAAACATAAATCAGGAGTGGTGGCTCAATCCAGAAGAAAGCACAAGGCTTTGTGGAACATGCACAAGTGTGTAGAAGCCAAAAGCAGACCAAATCCCATCAGAAGTTCTTTGGTGAGTTACGCTCACAAGTGAAGATCAGTGACTTGGTACAAGGCAAACTAATTTAAGAGCATAGTCAGCAAAGGCTCGTGAAGAAATGCAAGGCAACCAATGCAGGAGACTCATCACCCTGTCTGTGTGGTCATATTTGTATTCTTTCTAAACATCGCCCATTCTTTCATGTGTCTGATTCAGCAAAATATTTTCAGTCGTGCCTGCTTCAGCAGAACATCACATGACATAACTGAGTCTGTAAAGAAACCAGAATTTTCCACTTTATTCCTATTTTTTTTCTACCAAAAATCAATGAGAAATCCCTGCTTTTTGTCACACTACATGAATTAGATAAAACCAATCTCTGGGGTACGTATAACTTAAATGCAACAACCAGTGTGCAGCATCTGTTTAGGGGGTTTGCTTTTTGCTTTAGGTTAAAATGACTTAATAATAAAAAGGAAATCTCTATCACTGGAATTTGTAATGTATGTTTTCATTACTTCATAGGAAAGTTTCTCTGTTCCAATATGCATTCATGAAATATTTACTATACAATGTAGCTGACTTTGGCCCTGTTCAAGGCACTGGAAATTCCATCTAATAAAACATTCCCTTTCCTAAGGGCTCCAAAAGTTTAGTGTGTGTCAAAAATTTAACTATTAAGGTGTCTGATGATGAGCATCATGAGAGGAAGAGGCACATCATGGAGTGACAGCACAGAAAAAGTCAGTGCAGTCTCTTAAATGACTAAAAGACTGTATCTCCACCCCCTAGCAGATCCCTGAGCAGATATGGTCATGACAGGATGCTAAACTTGATATGTAGCTGAGGGGAGAGATTTGTGAGCAGACAATGACTTTCAATTTCTCCTAAATAGGATGGCTCTGTCATTTGGCAATTGAAAACGATGATGCTTTCACTTTACCCTTTGACATCTATTGAGTGCTGTTTCTAAAGCAAAATGCTCAGAAGAGTCAATAGACTGTTCCCTTTTTATTTTGCTTTGACTAGATGTCAGCAATTCCAATCATATCAGATCATTTATTACTTAGAGAAAATCCCTTGACAAGCTCAGAGATTAATTTATTGTCGGTAGGCTACTCAGGAGATATTTCTCTTACTTCCTATAATAAAGAGGGGTGTTCATAGTTCAGGCCACGCTGGGTATTATGGCTTTGTATGAAATATAAGCATCTCAGAGGAAAGAATCAAAGTAAAATCTTGAGCTGCTTTCAAATCAAAACCAAATCTCCATGTACTGTCAAGATCCTTGGCTTTATTGCAAATGCAGTTTGTGCAAAGGAAAGATAAGAATGACCGGTAAACAAGTAGCTTTTAGATAGAGGACAAAACTGTAAAAAGTAAGTACTCGAGTGATGGATGGGCCAGAGTTAATATTATATTTTATGGGTTGCGAGTTACTACCTGACCTATAGAGTTACTCAAGGCAGAAAGGAAACATTTCCTAAAATTGGCCATTTGCTGTTGAGTTTATAGAATGTTCAAGAAGATTAGCATCAGATGCTGAGTCATTTCTAAAGACAAACTCTGAAACTTTCTGAAGGCAGTATTGATTGGAGGTTAGAAAGCAGTAGGAGTTAGAAAAAAATGTCGTTTTACATGAATGTAAACTCTGCTCCAGCAAATTCCTTAGCTTAGTGGGCTACATGAACTTCATTTGTAAGGTTCAGAGTACCCCAAAGGGAAATTACCCATTTTTGTTTCGTGTTGTTGGGGATAAAACGTTGGGCTTAATACAGACTAGGTAGAGCTATACCAGTACAGATGCTCATTCCAAACCCAGGGATAGATGTTTAAAACAGTAGTTATGTGTATTTCTTTTTCTACTCTTAGCAATTTTAAAACTATAAGAGAATCCACCATTCCTTTGTTTGGACTGAAGAGAAGCAATAAACAGTTCATAATCGGGAAGCTTCCATATTACCAGCATATAATACAGAACATAATACCTGAAGTTGTATGCTATTCTTACCATTTGTTAACTGATTGACCATGGACTGTTTTATAAGCTTCCTTGCACCTCAGTTTACTCATTCAAAAGTTTGAGCTATTGAATCTTATACTTCATTGATCATGGAAAATTATTAACCACATTTCTTCCTTCACAGGTCTTCTTGCTCAGAGTAATCTATTGCCTCATGTCTAGAGAAGTCAGAGAGAGAGAGTTTTAAGGGAAAAAGTCCAACTAACGCTTAAATTAGGCAGTGTAGGTGGTTATATATAGTGCATTTCTTACTGATAGTCCTCATTTTCTGACCTTTGGTGTTTCTGAAAGGCAGGAAGTTGTAGACACTTCATTGTGTGTAAAATTAAAGGTCTAATTTCCAATATAAGTTCCACTTGGATCAGGTTCCAAACAAAAGCATGGTTTTTTTTGTTTGTTGGCTACTTGTTATTGTCATTGTTGTTGTTTAACCAGTAACACCTTGTCTCAAATAATTATTGTGTACCTGTAACTGAAGATTTTCCTGCAAGGGAGAAGATTTTTAGCCTCAGGCTAGAATCTACTGAGCTAAAAAAGCTCATGCAGACAAAGATCCCACTGAGTACAAAATGAACTTCACCTAAAATAAAAACCTGTAGTCCTTGACCTAATATGTATATAAAATTGTTTGAGTGAGTTTTACAGATAGACTGAGCATCATTTTGCTTTAGCTACTCTTCCTACTGGATGTCCTAAACAAACACACTTACAGTGATCTGCATACTCTAAGGGGAATAAACCCACTCATTTCAAATGGTTCATCAGGCTCATGTAAATGACTACATGGATTTTCACAATAATTCTATAGTGAAAGTGTATATAAGATACATTCAAATTGTTTCGCTCAAGTATTTTTCAAAGGGAGAAAAATGTGACTAATATAGGTAAAATGTAACAGTAACTAATGAATAGCATAGTATGAGGAAATTAATAAGCATACATTAAATATTCAACTTCTGTTTTTAAAGCTATTATTGAGATGTTTAATGTACATATATTTCAAACATACGATTAAGTTGTTTGGGGAAATTAATGGAATTTAAAAATATCACTGCAGTCTATTTTTCTGTTTTATTCTCCATGAAAATATCTATTGGCAGTCAGTTACCATGCTTCCAAACTAAAGCCTTTGGAGAACACTAGACACCATGTCTTTACACATTTAGTTACTTTATATAAATGAAACCATACAATGTAGAATATTTTTCTCAAGTCTTCATCTGTAGAGTGATTAAGAATATCTGTTTTAATCAGCTGCCTGGGAAGGGCTCTCAGAGGACAGCCCTGCTAGGCTCTAAGCACATCATAGCATCAATGATAGTATCAGATGTTGGTGCCACCCATGAAATGGATCCCAATTTGGGCTGGTCATTGGACCACCTTTCCTTCAGTTTTATTCTCTATATTTATCCCTGCAATTCTTATAAACAGGAACAATTCTGAATCCGAAATTTTGACTGTGGGTTGGTAACTCTCTCCCTCCTCTTGAGACCCTGTCTGTCTACTGGAGGTGGATTCTTCAAGTTCCTTCTCCCCATTGTTAGGCATTTGGACTAAGATCATCCCCTCTGAGTCCTAAGAGTCTTGCACCTCTCAGATCTCTGCTCCTTTCTAAAGGATCCTCCCATATCCCACCCCATGAGGCTGCTTATTTCCATTCATTCTCCTGGCTCTCTGGCTTCTCTCCTGTCCCTACACCCCATACCTGTTCCTGTTTGCCTTTTTATCTTCCTCCCTCCCTCTGCTTCTGTGATTATTTTCTTTCCTCTTCTAAGTGGGGTTGAAACATCTTCCCCTGGGCCTTTCTGCTTGTTAGACTTCTTTCTGCTTGTTAGGTCTATGGGTTGTATCCTTAGCATTCTGTATATTTTAATTAATACCCACTGATCAATGAGACCATACTATGCATGTCTTAGTTATAAGAGTCTGAGTTACCTCACTCAAAGGATGATATTTTCTAGTTCCATCCACTTGCCTGCAAAATTCATTATGTCCTCATTTTTAATAGCTGAATAGTATTCCATTGTGTATCTGATTCACATTTTCTGCATTCATTCTTTGGTTGAGGGACATTTGGGTTGTTTCCAGATTCAGGCTATTATAAATAAGGCTACTATGAATATAGTGGAGCACGTGTCCTTGTTAGGTATGGTGGGGCATCTTTTGACTAAATGCCCAAGAGTGGTATACCTGGGGCTTCAGGTAGAACTATTACCAATATTCTGGGGAGAGACCATGTTGATTTCCAGAGTGGTTCTCAAATCCCATCTCATGAAGGTCATAGAGGCCTTTAAGGAGGACATAAATAACTTCCTTAAAGAAATATAGTAAAACACCAACAAACATGTAGAAGCCCTTAAAGAGGAAACAAATCCCTAAAAGAAATACAGGGAAATACGGTCTAGCAGGTGAAGGAATTGAACAAAATTGTCCACGACTGGAAAGTAGACATAGAAACAATAAAGAATATATAAATAGAGGCCACCCTGGATATGGAAAACTTAATAAAAAGACCAGGAGATATAGATGCAAGAGCATCACCAACGTAATACAAGAGAAAGAAGACAGTATCTCAGGTATAGGAGATACAACTGATGATATCAATGCATTGGACAAAGAAATTATAAAGTGTAAAAAGCAAAGGTGCCTTTTTACTTTCATGATTTCTGCAGTTACTCTACTGTATGTACATATATCTGAAGATTTGAAGCTAGCAGCCTCTGTTACGAGAAAATATTATAGTGGTGGCACACGCCTTTGATCCCAGAACTTGAGAGGCAGAGGCAGGTGGATTTCTGAGTTTGAGGTCATCCTGATCTACAGAGTGAGTTCCAGGATAGCCAGGGCTACACAGAGAAACCCTGTCTTGAAAAACCGAGAGAGAGAGAGAGAGAGAGAGAGAGAGAGAGAGAGAG
>NC_034613.1:31289232-31292166 GCF_900095145.1 Mus pahari | reverse complement strand
AGAGAGAGAGAGAGAGAGAGAGAGAGAGAGAGAGAGAGAGAGAGAGAGAACAAATTACATTTATCATTTAGGACTGGGTTAGCTCACTCAGTATAACATTTCCCTAAATGCTAATGATTGCAGTTTTCTTTGTAAACTAAAATTACACACACACACACACACACACACACACACACACACACACACACACACACATTTCATTATTCATTTATTATCTGAAAGACATTTAGTTTATATTCTGTTTCCTAGCTAGTACAAATAAAACAACCATGAGCATAGCTAACCAAGCATCTATGGAATAGGATCTCAAGTCCTTTCTCATTAAAGAAATAACAGTTTAGCATCTGCTCAATTTCTTACATTTCTAGGTATGTTTTGTATCAATGATTCAATACTCGAAAATGGACAGATATTTTGATAGATATGGTATTAAATCTGAACATAATTATGAAAATTGTCACTAAGGTATCAATGTTGCTTGTTTTAGTTCTATAATTATCTATATATATCATTGGGGTTGTTTTCTAATATTTTGTTGTGGTTTTAGTGTCAAAATTAATAAAGATTATTATTATATATTTTAATATTATTGTTAAGAATCCATAGATTGTTTTTAGATGTCTGTCTTATAAGAGACAGTATGTTATGACAGAATGGATTGGGTAGTGACATCTTTTCTCCTGTTATTCATGTTTTGGAGGGGTTTGTTAAGGACTCATGTTAATTCTGTCTTAGGTATTTGGTAGAATACCTTAGTAAAACTATCAAGTTTTAGATTCTTATTTATAGGAGGTTTTTGGTTAAAGAATCAGTATCTACTTTTAATAGGCTTACCCAGCTTCCCTATATCTCATTATAGAGTGTTTCAGTATTTAGTTTTATTACAGGAACTTGTACATTTACTGAGTTATCTAAGTATTGCCAAACAGTTGCTCATAGTGTTACCTTATAATCTTTTTAATTTCTGGAAGGTAAATCTTATTTCTTATATTAATGGTTTTTATAACTAAAGTTTTGTTAAATGTTATCTTTTCCACATCAACTGTTTTTTTATCGATACATGTATTGCTTTCGAATTGTATATTTCATTTCAATTTATACTTATTTTCTCATTCTTTCTTTTTGCTTTAGAATGAATTTACCTTTACTTTTGAGTTATCTGTGACAAAATGATATATAGCTTTTAATTGTAGTCATGTACAACTAGAAAAAAATTCAAAAATAATATTTTGGCATAGGGTATTTTGGTGTTTATCTCAGGGTACTTTTACTTTTCTCTTTAAATTTAATGGCCAATGGAATTAAGGAATTAAGGAATTAAGGAATGCAGTTTTGAATTTTACATGTCTGTCAATTTAAAAAGGAGATGCCCTTGGTATTTTGAAGATTCTATACCCCAGTGTAGTGGTATACCAGGACCAGGAAGCAGAAGTGGATGGTTTAGGGAGCAGGGGGAAGGGGCAGGGGATAAAGGATTTTTGGAGAGGAAACTAGGAAAGGCGATAGCATTTGAAATGTAAATAAAGAAAATATCTAATTAAAAATCCCTGTTATGTTTTCCTTCTTATTGATTTGCATTGTAAGCATATGCTCTGTATTACTTCAATACTTGAAAATTTACTAACATTAGTTTTTATGGTTTGGCCTAGACTGTGGTTTTGATGGAAGAAAACCATTCAGATACATGAGAATGAATATTATAGTGCTATTAGGAATAACATTTCATAGATTTGTACTAGATATGGTAGAACTAAATTGCTTGTCAATTCCTAATTCTTTGCTGGTTTCTCCCCATTTGATCTATTCATCATTTAACTCGGACTGGTAAAATCTCTATTGTATGTACTGTGATAGCTTTATTAATTACTATAAGTTATAGCCTCATATATTTTGAGAAATTTTAGTAGCTATATTCTATATTTTTATTATAATTCTTATACCTTGAATATATATTTACCAGTCTTTTTTATTTTTATTTATTATTATTTTCTTTATTTACATTTCAAATGCTATCCCGAAAGTTCCCTATACCCTCCCCCCGCTCCTGCTCCCCTACCCACCCACTCCCACTACTTGGCACTGGCCTTCCCCTGTTCTGGGTCATATAAAGTTTACAAGACCAAGGGGCCTCTCTTCCCAATGATGGCCGATTAGGCCATCTTCAGCTACATATGCAGCTAGAGACACAAGCTCAGGCAGTACTGGTTAGTTCATATTGTTGTTGCACCTACAAGGTTGCAGTCCCCTTCAGCTCCTTGGGTACTTTCTCTAGCTCCCCCATTGGTGGCCCTGTGTTCCATCCAATAGCTGACTGTGAGCATCCACTTCTGTGTTTGCCAGGCACTTTCTTCCACTTTCGATGCCGGGTCTGGCACTGCTCTCAAGGACAATTTTGTCAAGCTTGTTTCCTGGTATGACAATGAATACAGCTACAACAACAGGACAGTGGACCTCATAGCCTCCAAGGAGTAAGAAACCCTGGTTCACCCACCACATCAAGGACACTGAGAGCAAGAGAGAGGCCCTCAGTTGCTGAGGAGTCCCTATCCTAACTCGGCCCCCAACACTGAGCATCTCCCTCACAATTTCCAACCCAGACCCCCATAATAACAGGAGGGGTCTAGGGAGCCCTCCCTACTCTCTGGAATACCATCAATAAAGTTCGCTGCACCCCCCCCCCCAAAGAAAAAGTACTACAGATCAAAAAGTATGTGTTTCAAAGTTAAAGAATGGAGCATGTATCCTTATTACCAGTTGGAAGATCTTCTGGGTATATGCCCAGAAGAGGTACTGCTGGGTCCTCCGGTAGTAAGGACACATGCTCCACTATGTTCGTAGCAGCCTTATTTATAATAGCCAGAAGCTGGAAAGAACCCAGATGTCCCTCAATAGAGGAATGGATACAGAAACTGTGGTACATTTACACAATGGAGT
>NC_034613.1:31282056-31288652 GCF_900095145.1 Mus pahari | reverse complement strand
TATGAACTAATCAGTACCCCCTGAGCTCATGTCTCTAGCTGCATATGTAGAAGAAGATGGCCTAATTGGCCACCATTGGGAAGAGAGGCCCCTTGGTCTTGCAAACTTTATATGACCCAGAACAGGGGAATGCCAGGGCCAAGTAGTGGGCATGGGTGGGTAGGGAAGCAGGGGTGGAGGGAGGGTATAGGGAACTTTCAGGATAGCATTTGAAATGTAAATAAAGAAAATATCTAATAAAATGAGATTCAATTTTAACAATTCCATAGTCTAAAATTTTCAAAACTTTAAATGTCCAAGTGTTCTTTTAAAAGCCAGTCAATTATCTGTGGACTTTTGTAAAAATCCAAAATAATCGACACATTTTCTCATTCTAAAAAAAAAAAAAAAAGTAAGTACCCAAGTTCAATCCCTAGAACCCAAGAAAAAAGCCAGCTATCATTGTGTGTACTTATTACCTTAGTTCAGGGAAAGTAGAAACTGGCAAATCCCTGGGAAATACTGACCAGTCATCCTAGCACAATCAGGGAGCTGCAGGCTAATGAAAGATCCTTGTCCAGTGGCAAAACTTCTGAGATTCGACTCCAGCTTCCACACACATGTGTACACACGTGCATACACATAACACATGTACATCCATGCATATTAACACGAACACATATATACCCAACTATATTATACCTTGCATATATATTTTCAATAGCAGAGAATATTTCATCGGCACTATAGACACTAATTGCTTAATTGATCTACACATGACCATCATTTTTAGTTGTTTTTGGCATTAGCATGGTGACAATTTAAAAGTCATGAACTGTACTAATTATGACAGTTAGTGTCCAATAACTTGATAAAGCTGGTTTAAATTAGACAATTAAGCATATCTGGCTCAATCCCTGAATCTTGCGTTGACTGTTTATAACTTGAAATGAGTCTAAGTTGGAATATTTACACCACTCAAGAAAATGAAGACTCTAAAAGAAAGACCTACTTTTTTCCTTCACAAGTATTTTATAAATACTGCTAGACACTGATGACTTGTTTGTCTTTGCTTCATTATAAATCTAATTTGTTAGATCATATAAGGTTTACTCTCCTTTGAGAGTATTGTTCATTTGCATTTATATGTCCAAATTCACAAATGTTTGTTTGTGTGTGTATGTGTGTAAAAAGAATCATACTTTTTTGTTATGAGACATATGGTATTAAATTCTTCAAGCCATAAGCAATCTGTAACTTGAAGTACAAAGTCAGAATACTTGATACCTCCTTGCCTAGTATTTGTCCAACAATGTAGTTTTCTTCTTTTCCCTATTTAAGGTGATGAATTCTTAATAAGACAAGAGAGAAATTAATCTTCACACACTTCTTTTGAATAATGACTTTAGCTAAACTAAATGGATGTAAATTATTTGTCTGCTATTTGTTTACTTTCTTGTAGTTGCAAATTTACAACAATCTACTGGAAGACATAAAGTAAATACTTAAGTTGGATGCCTAAGTTTCCCAACTTTTAACCCTTTAAACTTTTACATTCCAAAGGAAGGTGTCACTATAATCCCCATCTCGAAGGAAAGGAGTTAACCAATTGATAAATCTAAAATACATGGTATGATTGAACTTTGAATAAAGTTTGTCTCAGAATATATAGTTTAATTATTTTTCTCAATTTTTGTTCTATGGTCCAGAATTATTTGGCTTTTGCTGCAAGTGTTGGATTTCATTTGCCTTAACCTATACCTATTGAGTCAGAATATGCATTTGACAAAATCTCCCATTCTCTTATGTACTTGTGTGTTCTTTAAAATTTGCAAAGTCATGGACAGGAATGTAAATGAAATTACCCAACACATGTATTTTTCATATTTAAATGAAAATTATACTATATCATCAGATAAAAATGTACCTGAGAGGGCTGGTGAGATGGCTCAGTGGGTAAGAGCACCCGACTGCTCTTCCGAAGGTCCGGAGTTCAAATGCCAGCAACCACATGGTGGCTCACAACCATTCGTAACGAGACCTGACTCCCTCTTCTGGAATGTCTGAAGACAGCTACAGTGTACTTACATATAAATACTTAAAAATAAATAAATAAATAAATGTACCTGAGAAAATTAGAAAAACAAAAGTTTTATATAACCAAATGTAAAACAACTGTAGTCTTGTTGGCTGGTGAGATGGCTTATCAGTTAAAAACACTACTACTCTTTCAGTGGACCTGGATTCAATTCCCAGAATGCACATGACAGCTTAGAACTGTCTGTGGGTCACATATGTGGTACATAGATATATAGGCAGGCAAAGAACACACAATATATTAAAATTAATTAAAAAATAACTGTGAACTCATTATGGTGAAGAAGCAACTATGTTGAAAGGAAGCATTATGATCTATTTGGTGAATTTCCCCATAGTTATTGAAATAGATTTCCTAGTATGAACACACAGTAAAAATTTTGGAGTATATGCTCTGTGCTCATTGAAATAGAAGGAAGAAAATATGCTGAAATGACCTAACATATCTGACCTTGTATCTCAACAGGGACAGGGACTGAAAGGGCAAAGAATATAAAACAGATAGTGTAAAGTCACCCAGATATAAAGAGTTAGTGGTAATGGTTCTTATCATGTAAGATGTTCTCAGGAAATTATAGATGAAATAATATTCAGGTTTTAAATGTTTTGTTAATTTTAAAGTAATTCCAAGTAAACTCAAGTTAGTGGAAAAAACATTTCTTGCCTATTTGAGACTAGATTATAGTTCATAAAACATAATCTTTTGTATGTCTGTTAGGAACTCAAGTGAGAAAATTGGTTTTGTCTCTTCCTAGTGGGAGCTTGGACTTAAGAGTACAGTCAGCTCCATTGTCTGAGAGAATTGGGATTTTAATATGACCTGTCTAATAATCTCTGCAGATGTGTGTCTCTTTTACCACTTAGCTGAAATTGGAAACTGTCTAGTTTGATGAAAGGTAGGGAGTACCTAAAGAAGAAATCTCTCCTCTATTGAAGTTGAGTAGAATTTCTCTAGGGAAGAGCATCAAGGGACTGAACTTGAGAACTCAAAAGACAAAACTTTGTTGAATTATTGGCTAGTGAGGTGAGAGATAGCAAAGGGAGTTTCCTGGAAGAGTGCTCACATGCAAGTTCTGCCATGTTTAGAAGAGGTTCCCTTCCACAATACAATCAACCAATAAGGATAGAAAGTTTACAGTTTTGGTTGGCCTCACATTGTTTCAGTGTTGAGTTATTCATGCCTTCTGCCTAAAGAATGTCAAAAGTTTAAAAAGAAAGAAAAAAGGAAATTATTGTAGTTTAGTATGAGTTTGATCTGAAGGAAACTAGAGAAGAACTAGAAACTTTATTTTAGTTATTTTTCCTATACTCCACTGTAATTGGGGGTTTAAAGGGATCAGGAATTCTGGCCAATAAGTAAATAGTTAATATGTGATATCTTGCAGGACAGTGGGTGACAGTTGAATAAAGGGAGTGGGAGAAAACCTGCATTCCACCAGATTTCCAGTGATCTGGGCAGGTGGACCTGGAAGGACTGCCTCACACTTTCCACATGGCCCCTGGTTGGTGTCTGGCTGTGGGAAGCCTCAGAATCCCAGCTCACAGGGGATGAACAAGGGGCAGCCATAGGTACCAGGTTCTCAGTCTTGGGCATCCCAGGCTGGATACCATAGAGGAGCTGAGAACAGAATGCACCGCCCCCGGGGTGACTCAGGCAGTCAGCGCTGGGGCTGAAGGGAGGAGAGGGGAGAGGGAGAGGGGAGAGCTGTATAGTTCTCCTGTGGGTGAGAGTCTTTGGTACAGTCTATGGCTAGAGCACAGGAAGACTTTCTGGTGGGAGGTTAGACGCAGCTTATTAAGGGAAAGCCTATTCCATCATTCAAGCATGGTGTGCCTTGATGAGCAGAGACTCTCTATGGATTTAGAGTTTTATTGTAGAAAGGCAGGGAGAAAGAGAGAAGGTAGAAAGAGGGAGAGAGGCCAGCCATGGCCACTATAGAGAGGGAGGAAGGGAGGGGGGCTAGAGACGAGGGTAAGAAAGGTGAAAGCTTAACGAGAGCAAGGAGGGGTCAAGCAGCCCCTTATATAGTGGGCTGNGCTATTTTGCTGTTACCAGATAACTATGGGGAGGAACATACCTGGTTATACTTAGATAACTGTAGGGGTGGAGTCTAGCCAGAGTGCCAGAAGCTTGGGATATTGTCATGGAGTTGGGGGTGCCCTGTGGTATCAGGCACTTGACTCTGGGAATGTGGCTCACTTTTCCATCCCTTGTAGAGTTTTCTACTGAGTCTAATTTGTGCTACCAATATACTCGTGGGGATGGAGTTACGGACTGGATCTTGGGCAGGTATTATATAGGCAACCACAGCTGCAGTGAGTTCACAAGTATAGTAGTCCTATTATGTCCATGTATGGTATGGAAGGCTATATTGTAGAAAAATATTATTTACATAGGCCTGGTTCATCACATGAACTATTCAGTTCAGAAGAAAGCCATAGAAATTTGTACCATCATCCTGAGTGAGGTAACCCAATCACAAAAAAACACACATGATATGCACTCACTGATAAGTGGATATTAACCCAGAAACTCAGAGTACCCAAGATACAATTTGCAAAACACATGAAACTCAAAAAAAGGAAGACCAATGTGTGGATACTTTTTTCCTTCTTAGAATGGGGAACAAATGGAAGGAGTTACAGAGACAAAGTTCAGAGCTGAGACAGAAGAAAGGACAATTCACAGACTGCCTCACCTGGAGATACATCCCATATAAAACCACAAATGCGGACACTATTGCATAAGCCAGCAAGATTTTGCTGACAGGACCCTGATATAGCTATCACTTGTGAGGCTATGCCAGTGCCTGGCAAATACAGAAGTGGATGATCACCGACATCTATTAGATGGAACATAGGACCCCTAAAGAAAGAGCTAGAGAAAATACCCAAGAAGCTAAAGGGCTCGGCAACCCTATAGGAGGATCAACAATATGAACTAACCAGTACCCCCCAGAACTGTGCCTCTAGTTGCATATGTAGCTGAGGATGGCCTAGTAAGTCATCAATGGGAGGAGAAGCCCTTTGTCTTGCTAAGATCATATGCCCCAGTACAGGGGGAATGCCAGGGCCAGGAAGAGGGAGTGGGTGGGTTGGGGAGCAGGACGGGGGGAGGGTATAAGGGACTTTCAGAATAACATTTGAAATGTAAATAAAGAAAATATGTAACAAAAATGAAATGAAAAAAAAGAAATTCTTTTTTTGTTGTTGTTTTTTCTTTTTTTTTTTTTTCTTTTTTTTTGGTTTTTCGAGACAGGGTTTCTCTGTATAGCCCTGGCTTTCCTGGAACTCACTTTATAGACCAGGCTGCCCTCAAACTCAGAAATCCTCCTGCCTCTGCCTCCCAAATGCTGGGATTACTTTAAGGTGTGCGCCACCACCACCCGACTAAAAAAAGAAATTCTTAACAAACTGTTTATTACTTAATGACAGTAGGCTCCATAAATGCAATATTTAGGTAGGTTTAACAAGTAAGTAGTTCTCAGATGAAAACAAGGAAGAAAGTTTGAGACTCTTAACTTTACCTCAGGGAGTTAGGTCCTGTTAACCAACTGTGTAAACTTGTAGGCACATTCTTCCCTTATGCCTTTGGGTAAGATTTCATTCTAATTGCCATATTAATGTCAGTCTTATGGGACCCATAGTAGAGAACTCAGACAAGGAAATAAAATAGCCTGAGATATTGCATAGGTATTATGTTGGACCTGCTTTGTTTATGTTATTCTTCTGTCTATTTTACTGTCCTCTATACCGGGATTTATTTGATTCATTCAATTTTTGTTCTCCACTTCCTTGGTGAACTGTTTAAGTGGTGATGACTTTTTCACTAATACCAGCAATTCTCTTATTCAGTTTGTTGATGTAGATCTTTTTCTTTGAATCCCAGATTGAATTCATCTACTTGTTTACATCTTCTTTGAGATCTTGATCCTTTTATGCCAGTAAATCTCTGAAAACCATACTGGGTATTTTCTTTATTTGGACATTTTTGAATTTAGTAATTAGGATGTTGTGACATAGGGGGTGTTTGTCTTTCTCTTTCTGTTTCTTATTTTCACAGATTTTATTTATTTGAGAATTTCATACAACATATTTTGACTGTATTCTTTCCCAATTTATCCTATTCCTTTATCTCTGTGATGTGATTTTACTTATGTTTGCTTGAATATGTTTTATGATTTTATTTGGACATCTTTTTATTGATAATTCTACTCTTGTAGACTCAATTTGCAATAGCACTACAAGAATGTAACATAGTGATATAGTAACAACAAATTCTATGATGCAGAAATATACCTAAAATTCTTTTCTTCTTGCATCTTAATAGTTTTTAGATATTTCCCCATGGGGATTGGCTTAGTCAGGGTTTCTATTCCTGCACAAACGTCATGACCAAGAAGCAAGTTGGNGNNNAANGGGTTTATTTGGCTTACATTTCACCAAACTGCTGTTGATCACCAAAGGATGCAGGACTGGAACTCAAGCAGGTCAGAAAGCAGGAGCTGATGCAGAGGCCA
>NC_034613.1:31275899-31280748 GCF_900095145.1 Mus pahari | reverse complement strand
ATTGAGAAAATGCCTTACAGCTGGATCTCATGGAGACATTTCCCCAACTGAGGCTCCTTTCTCTGTGATAACTCCAGCTGTGTCAAGTTGACACAAAGCTATCCAGTACAGGGATTTCAGGAAAAATAGTCTCAAGCTAGCTACACCCATTTCCCACGAACTTTTCTGAACAGAGGATTCTAAGGAATCTGATAATTCATGTGTTATCAGATTGTGTGAATGTATGTATCAGTGTAGAATAGCCAATAATTTACCAGGTCTGATACTACAATTATGTGTTTTCTAGGGAGAAAAGAAAGGGTCTTTGAGAGAGATACAATACTAGATTAAAGGAGCACAATTGAAGTTTAGCACAGGATAGGTTCAGAATGTCTAGATAAAATAATTTTTCAAAGGAGGAGATAACAGGACAGTTGGGGGAAAAGGACAATCAAGAGCAAGGGTTTTACCCAAAGTTGTAGGAAGAACCAAGGGAACAGCTTGAATCCTCAGAAGGAAAATGGGGGTAAAGTTGCAGAACCCAAGGACAGCAACAGAAGAGCGCAATCCAATAGTGGAGGAGTGCAAAATTTGGTTCCCTTTAGAGAATTTAATACAGTCTATCCAAAAAGGCAAGTAGGACATGGTGACAAGCACAGAGCCCCAGCATAGACTACATTTCTTCTCATTCCCAGAGGCCCTGTTTTGCAGAAGCACAGAACGATAGGACTCAGTTCCTTCTCTTCAAACCAAAGAGAAGGAGTTGAAACATATGTATAACCATATAATACTATTTTGGTGAGCAGGAAAAGGATCTTAAATGCCTCAAATGGGATGCCTTTTTTTCCTGAGCAAATAATTTGCCTGTTTCTAATGGAGACTCCATGGCAGAGGAAGGCTTATAGAAATGACCTACAGATCATCACCTCAGATAGTATGACATTGTCTTGAATGGACAGCTACCAGAGATGATAGTGCTGCCTCAGTTCTCAGTGGTTCTGCTATGTCTAGGTGTTCCTTATTGAGAAGACTCACGAAACTGTGTAAAATGTGTTGTGTTTCACATGATCAAACACTGCCACTGGCACTTGGTGAGTGCAATAGATTGAGGGCATCTAGGTCAAATTTGAGGACAAGATGAATCTCCCCAGTGAGTTCGTTTGGAGGATGGCCCAAATCCTGTAGCTGCTGCTTAAGATTTAGCACAAACTCACTGTGAGTGTCTCTAACTCAAGCTACTCACAAATTTTGTCAATGACACTTGTGTTGCTTCTAATACTGTTCAAACTCTAGTACCTTTGCCAGTATCTCCTGCCAGGACCCTGAAGCATGGGAAGAGTTGCTATGAGGGGGCTTGGCTTTATAAATATCATCAAGTGTTCTTGCCAGAAGTTCCACCAATTCCTAGTCTGTTTCAACTTCAACATTGCAACTTTCCTCAGTGGTCACCATCTTGCTGTTTCTGACTAACCATCACATCTAATTTTTTTTTAAGAAACTAGTTAATGATGATAATAAAACTCATTAATAACGATTGAGGATAATAAAAATAGTGAAACAGATGCAATATAGGCATAAAGTTAAACATTAGTGTATCTAAATGTAGAAAGAATAAAGTAACAATATGGATGGATGTGGGGAAAGGGGAAAATTGAAGAGCAGCACTAAAGAAATGCATAGAAAATAAAGTACAGATGATTAATATGGACTAAAAAAGAGAAATAGAATAGCAAAACAATCCTTATACAATAAGCAAGGAAGAATTTAGAATATTGAGAAAGTTTTAAAATGATTTTAAATAAATATAAGGGATATAAAAGTAGAAACATGAAAATATAAGATCATAATTGTCTTTAAAGTATAGTCAAAAGAAAAAGGGATTCATAAGTGATTTAAACAGAAGGGAGAAAACAACATGAAAGAAAATAATGTAACTATGAGGTGGCCATAGGTAAATGAACAACCTAAAAGACATGTAATATCAGAAGACCTGTGGCCAAACCCTGTTCTGTGTGGCATATTTATTCTAAGGGGACACAGCACAAATGTCTAGTCACCCCAGAAAAGGGAACCTAATACAAACCAAAGTATTTATTGCAACTAAGTCAAATTAGTTGAACAGGGGAGCTTCTATTGGGGTTACCAATGGATAAGGGGAAACTTTCAGATCAAGGACACCAGAGAACAGTTGAATAGCCCCAAAAGCTGACCTGGATTTGGAAGCTGTTACTCTAGAGGTCTCTGTGCAAATTACAGGCATCTTAGAAGTAGTTTGACAGTCCAAGGATCTCTGCCCTGCAGTTGGGCTATTCTGAGTCTTCCCTTCTAGCAATACAGATCAGCAAAGTTCTGCTTTCCTAGACACATTTCCAGACATTTTATTTGCCACCAAAATCTTTGAGCCCTGCCTTCCCCTACTTCCAGGGAATGTTACCATTTAGAGGAGACTGCTGTACAACATGCCTATTGCATTTTCTCTAGAGCTCTGATCAGAATTACTGATGCTGTCACTACTGAGTGAAGTCAAGAAAAACATGTGCTGTCATAGTTTGAATCTGAAATGGACTCAACAATGTATAATCTGAAGGTTATATCAATATTGCAGTCTACTTTCTATTATGAAGTGAAAGTCTTCCATCACAAATTCCTACTAATATATTCTTGCTAAGTTTATAGGGCTAAATCCTCTGAAACTCTGAGACAAAATTAAGTCTTTCTCAGCTCAGAATGATGATGATGATGATGAGGACGAAGATGATGATGATGATAAAGGCCCAGTTAGTGGACATTTCCAGTAGTATAACTGAAATAATCAAGAAGAGGATCACTTTTAGACAAATTCATATTGATTGTAACTTTTTCTGTGCTATAAACATATACAGGCCCTCAGAACATCAAAACATTTATTATACTAAATTTAAATAATACTACCTCAGTTAATAAAATAATTGTGCTTACAGATCACAAAACTAATGTTGATCATAACAAATATTTATTTGCTACAAAACTGGTAATAGAGCAGTAGTGTCTTAACATGATGGCAGTGGGGGATTTTTATTTAATATCTAGCTGTGAAAAGTTGGAAATTATATTACATCTACTGTGACACTTTGGCATTTCCCTCTAAGCTTCTCAAGTTTAGTCAGTCAGGTTACTACTTTTAGAATGACTGGTATTCAGGGTTATAATTTTACTTACATATCATTCCAGTTTTGGGTAAATTTTAAGAAGTACTTTCCCATGGTTAAGTAATTTAAAACAATACCTATGTATATTATGCTTTCTAGTATTCCATCTCCTTTATTGTCTGAGATTTGTATTTATATTATTTCTATGTTTTTACATTCTATTATGTGACATAATTTTTATATTCATATGTGTATTTATAAATATCCAATTATTGATCTTACATTGAAATTTCTGAATCACGGAATAAAGCCTTATATAGAAATATAGACACAGCTGCATTGTTCTATATTCCATAATATGTATCTGTCATTCATATTGAAATGATGTAGGTATAAAATGCTTACATTTGCCTACAGGTACTGTTTCCATAATTTTTAATAGGGAGAGTTGTAGTGGAGTATTATGAGGTGAGGTTTATATATTGCCTTTATCAGCCTAAACAAGATATTTTGCTTCGTTGCATGACCATCTGTTTTTGTTTTTTTGTTTGTTTGTTTGTTTGTTTGTTTTTAGATTTTTTGAGAATTTCATATTTGGATTTAATATGGGTTTTGTCAAATCCACTTCTGCTACACATTTCAAATCCTACTATGCCATTCCACTTTTCCCTCTATACTTCATATGTTCTTTAAGATCTACTGAATCCACTTAGTGTTGTTTCTGTGTGCATAGGTACAGGGCCATTTGCTGAAATAAGAGCAGCCTAGCAGGAGTCTTAGCCAAAGTAAACTGGCTCTCACTCTCCTAGCAGCCATCCATTCAATCTCTTCTCAGCTCAGGGTAGGAATTAGTGAGTACCTGTACCTGCACATTAATTTTGGCTGGCACAATCTTTGCAGTTTTTGTGCATGAAGTTGCAGCACAGAGTCATATTTGCAATGGCCCTGGTCCAAGTACAGAGTAAAAGAAAATGTAGAATGATCAGCCCTAAATTTAACATTTATCTCCTGTCCCCAAGCTCAGAAATCCCCACAGGGAAAAAAAATAAAGGAAAAAAAATTCTAAGAGGCCAAACACAGAAGAAAACTTTTGTGAAACGATTTTCTGAACATGACTAATTAACACTAGATTAGAATGAAAAGACATTTTATTTGAAGCCTAAATCTTTGATTTTGGTTTCTTCTTAATGTTTTCACAAATAAATATTTACAAGCAATTTTATTTTGTTTGCTTGCTTGTTTGTTGTGTTTTTTTGTTTTGTTTAGTTTTTCTCATCCAATTCACTGGCTCCCTTCTTCAGAACTATTTTTCATTATAGGAGCATTAGGTGACCCCTAATACTCTCTTCTCAATTTCACTGTGTTTTATTTACCCAATGGACATTTCATATTATTACCCAGTTCTCTGAAGACATATTTAGTTTTCATGTCTACTATAGTATGACATTTCTTTTATGATGGTCTCACATTCCCATGGGAGGAAAGGAACTCCATGGATTCAAACTCCCCATTTCTCTGTCACCAGAATGGGAAACAAAGAGTAAAGAATGAAGAAGGATTTACAAAAAGACGTTTGAATTTTGGTAGATGGGTAATGCAGTCAGGAAAATGTCTGAGAAGAAGAAGAAGAAGAAGAAGAGGAGGAGGAGGAGGAGGAGGAGGAAGAGGAGGAGGAGGAGGAGTAAGAGGAAGAGGAAGAGGAAGAGGGAGCAAAACATGGAACTGTTGAGTTTGGTAAGGAA
>NC_034613.1:31269850-31275844 GCF_900095145.1 Mus pahari | reverse complement strand
GAAGAAGAGGAAGAAGAGGAAGAAGAAGAAGAGGAAGAAGAGGAAGAAATGGAGGAGGGGGGGCAGGAGGAGGCTCTTAATTGGCACAACCATAAATTACAGGCTCATGTAAATATGGAGATATAATCACAAAATTGCAAAATTGTTCTCTTGCCCATGCTTTATAACCATATCGATAAAGCACTAACATGATTAAAATATAATCTAGTTGAAAGAGCTGTAAAAATAAATTTCTCTGGTTATACTTCTAGGGAAGTCAGAAATCAAAACAAAACTTATAAAATGGTATGAGAGTAATTTGTGAGAAATACAGAAACTGTGAACATGAGACACAAAATATTTCCTAAACTCTCAAAATTAAGCCCTAATTCTCACGATTATTTTTACTAATATAAGTCTAGATTTTAATGTAAATGTATAGGGAATGTTAGTAATATGCACAAACATTGTTAACTAATAAAAAAGGTTAAGCTGATTATCACTTAGATAATTAGACATATGTTTTAGAATTATCAGACATCAAAACTTAAGTGAATATAAATATTTTCAATTTAAAAAACAAGCTATAGGCATATAAGACAAGAAGGGAAAAGAGAAGTTTCTTTGATGAGGGGTAAAGTCTACACTTACCTGTGATTTTGTTTGTTTGTTTCTTTGTTTTTCAAGACAGGATTTCTCTGTGTAGCCCTGGCTGTCCTGGAACTTATTCTGCAAACCAAGCTGGCCTCAAACTCAGAAATCAGCCTGCTTCTGCCTCCTTATCTGTTATTAAAAAGACTACTGTTAGGGAATTATTCTGTTTAATATATTATAAGATGTAAATTCTTCTTCAATAGCCAGGACTTCACTAGTACTGATTAGTTGGCTAGGTTTCTAGTACCAAGCATGTTTTTCCTCTTGTTTACTGTGTCTTAAGCCAAATTAGAGAACTATTGTTGCTGCAAATGTATGTAAGACACTGCTGTACCCTTAAGATTATCATGTCATGCTGGTATTTGTTGTCATTCATAACTGTCATAGGTAGGGCATTTTCTGGTTTTCCTCCTTGAAAGCTTGCATGGCATCTTCTGGTGTCACAAAAGCTAGTCCTCAGGGAAGCTATATTCAGGTCAGTTACATTTAAAGGGTCTCTGACTGGGCATGCATGGTGTTCTCAGGAATAGGGCCTTAAAAACAATAAGCTATATGTTTTGGAACTCTCTTAGCTATGGCCAACATCTCAAAAGGGGACTTTCTATGTCTGGTGTTGGGGTTCTTGTTAGTTAGTCTTTGGTTCTTGGAAAGAGTACAGATGAAAAAAACTTGCTTTAAAAAATACATAGTCCTGTGAAGGTTCTATGCCCCAGTACAGGGGAATGCCAGGGCCAGGAAGCAGGAGTGGGTGGGTTGGGGAGCAGGGGGAGGAAGGAGGGGATAGGAGATTTTTGGAGGGGAGACTGGGAAAATTATATATGTATAATTATGCATTGAATTGCATGTACTATAATTTTTTTACTTATTTGCTTGTTTGGATAAATATTTGATACTATGATTTTTGTGGCATATTATCTATCATGAGAATCTTCTATCTATAAATCTTCTGATATGAGTACACAGCTTCCAGTAACTACAGAAACCAAGAAAGTACAGTGGAAGTACTGTCAGGAAAAGGGGATTGGGTCTCAACAGAGAGGGGAATGGTGGAGGGTCAGTGATCTATTCATGGAAATAGGATATTGGACCTCCCTCAGTAAGAAAGGGCAGGGAGGTAAATACAGAAAAAGGTTGGAGGAGAGGAAAGGGCAATAGTGGTATAAAAATTGCCTGACAGGGGAAATATAAAACATGACTGTATCTTTGGGGGAAAGGGAAGGAGGAAAAATATAGAAGGAATGAGGTAGGTAAAATAAAAACAAGGGTGAGCTGAACTATGAAGAGACCAAAGGCCATTCCAGAGTGGATGAGGAAAAGCTATAGGGCATCAACCCTACACAAAGATCTATAGGCAACTGAGAAAAGCTGAGAGACACAGAGGCAGTCTTCTCCAGGGAAGGGCAAACAAACTGATTGACTGTAAACAAATGGCCAGAACTGAACACACACTTGCAAGTAGCATTATATATACTAATCAGGTTATATTTAGGAATATATACACATATATGTGCATATATGCATGCAATAGCATAGTCATTTGTGAAAGAAAAGCCATGAATTTGAAGATATGTGCAGAGGGATATATGCGAAGGTATGGAAGAGGAAATGGAAGGGAAGAATATTGGAATATTATAATCCCTCCAACCAAATAGATGTGGCATAAATGCTGAGAGATGGAAACTCAGGGGGAGAATCCACAAAGAAGCATAAAAATGAGCATGTCTATGAACATAAATTATATCACAGATGGGCTCATAAGTGGACTAATCACAGACAAGAAAAAGTCAATGAATGTAAAGAAGGTAAAAAGAAAACATAGAAAATTGAATGTGAGAAATTATAAAATAATATAAAACACATAATTAGAAGAGCATTAGATGAAAAAATATAAAATGAGGAACTATTAGAATTAATAATCCCTAAGAATGTCCAGATTTAATGACAAACAAGAGTAAAGGATGCAAGAAACTAAAAGTAGCAAGATTAGACACTCAGGCAGGCATGTATGCATGCATGCACGCATGCACGCACGCACGCACACACACACACACACACACACACACACATACACACATATTCACACAATCACTACACCTAGGCATCTATTCTAAGTACAAAATCTGCCAAAGACAAAGATTAAACTATTTAAAGAAAATACACAGTGATATGTTACCTCTAGAAGAATGATAATTAAAAGTCAGTACAGTCTTTCTGATTGGATATGAGACCTGTTCCACAAGAGGTATTTAATGTTTAATACTATAAACACAGCCAAAAGCCTATGACTGGGGAGACAATAGGTTCTAGCAGGAACCTGTTTTTTTGCTAAGTGGCAATGCTGTTAAATTTTATTGTAAATATTTATTGCTTATGCTTATAGATTTGTGAAGCCCTCATTTTTGGCCAGAGAAGCTTCATTTTGCAGTAGGTAGTGGTTAATGCAGAAACTAATAAATGGTCAGAAAGTTTAGCATCAATAGCACTAAGTGCCTATTTGTGGCTATATTAACTTTGTCAACCAACATCCCATGAACCAAGGCTCAGGGAGTTTCACGGAAGAGTGGAAGCAAAGAATGTTCAGAGCCACTGGGCAGGGAGGAGAGTTCTGAAATGTTGAATTCTTGACATGACATGGTTGTTCCACACATCAGCTCATAGCACCTGTGCCTACCTGCACAAGATAAAGAAGTCACAATTCCAGCATGAATTGAAGAGGGGCCCCTCAGGCTTGACCCTATCAGCGGTGCTATTAGCAGGTGACAGCTGCTGAGTGAGAGAGTGAGTTAGTCTCCTCTGGGGATGCAGCAGCTGGAATATTGCTCACACAATGTAAGTGGTCATATGTACTTTAAAAAGCACTTCAATGTAGTCATGTCTTAACCTTCACAGTATACTGTTTTTAAAATGGTGCTGTGCTTAAATATGCCTAAAATCAGCTGTCTAGTGTCAGACTCTTGAAGTTTGAAACAACACCAGCTTCTGAGTCATGCTGTACTGGATTTTCCTCTTGCCTCACGCAGCTTATTATTGTACAGGTCATTGTGGTCACAGTGACCCCCCACAAAAAAGAGAGCTATTGTAACAGATACCAACACAGATCAAAATATTACTAGGACTATAACTTCAAAACACATATTACACAAAATTGAAAACATATTCTCTCTCAGAAAGGGAAACAAAATAGATATTGGTAGTTGATGGAATCTTTTAGGGAACTGAATGGAAGAGGGAAAAAGAGAAGGCTGTGTGTGTGTGTGTGTGTGTGTGTGTGTGTGTGTGTGTGTGTGTGTGTAGGGGGGTTATCATATGCAAAGCAGTGGCAAGGGATGGGAGATCTGCTGAGTGGAGTCATTTCTAGGACTTGCCAGAGACCTGGAATGAGGAGAGGCCCTAGAGGTTTGATTGAGAATGTCCCCGACAGGCTTATATATTTGAAAACTTGGCCAAAATTGCTATAAATGTTTGAGAATGATTAGGAGGTATAACCTTGTTGGAGTATGTACACCCTTGTTTGGATGAGATGTGTCCCTGGAGTTGAATTTTTAGGTTTCAAAAGCCCACACCAAGTCAAGTATTGCTGTCTTTCTGCTTATAAGATCTTTTTATTATATTGTAAAACAGAGGACTTAACAGAGTAAGCTAGATGTGAGCCCTCAGATATGGCTCCAGTGTCATGCCTGTCTGGCACAGTACTCTCTGTCATATTATTTATAAACTCTCTGAAACTGTTAACAAGCCCCCAATTAAATGCTTTCTCTTATAAGTTGCCTTTGTCATGGTTTCTTACACTAACACGATAGTAACTAACACACCAACCGAAGATTTGTTTGTTTGTTTGTTTGTTTTCTTGAGAAACAAAATAAACAAACTAAACAATCATGACTAATGCTTGCTGTCCACATATAATCTTAGATGTATAGTGTTTTACTGGAATATGGTAGACTTACTAGGAGCTTCATACTTAGAGAAAACTGACTCTCCATCTCCCATAAGCTAACAGTTACTGGGGTTTGGGGACTGGGGAGTTGGGGTGGATTCCAAGATCTCCCTGGCCAGCTGGCTTCACAAAGTCAGTGAGTTCAGTACATGTCCTCAGTGTTGAGTGTCTTCCTTTATAGACTATGACTATTACATAGAGAAGAAAAATTAATAACAGTAACATTACAATAGATAGGAAAGAAGATTAGGTATATTGTGTTATAAAGTATGTACTGTACATGAACTGGTATAACGTTACAGAAATTGGTTTTAAATTAGACAGTTCTATATTGTTAATTATAGGGAAGCCATTAAAACAACACTAAAGGAATGCTTATAAAATTGAATCATTTACAATAATGCTTCATTACATTTTTTTAGAGCATAAAAGGACAAAATCATGACTAAAATCATATTTTATAACACAGAAGATATTAATTTAATGGCAGTTATAACTTTAACAACACCATACTTTAACTAACTGAAATAACGACCTACACAATAGTCACTTCATATGTGAATTTTCTAAGTATAGTAATTTAAGGCAGGTACTCTCAGGGTAGAAAAGAAAGGAATGAAGTTTGATATCTTGTTTGAAATTGGCAAATTACTTGAAAGGAAAACAAAAACAGTTCATAGAAATGGGACAACTTTTGTTAAGTTGGAATATTTCTTGTGTGGGAGATCAGAGGAAGTGTCGATGGCTATAACAAAAATACAATAAATACATGTATGGAATTGTCAAAGAATAAAAAATTTCTATATGTATAAGCATACATATTTATATGTATAAAATTAATAAGATCAATTATTAGCAATTTTTAGGAAAAAAGCACAATGACAAAAGAAAAGAAAAAACAGTGCAATGACCAGATGTTTGACTGACTGAATGAAACAATGATTTAAAGAGGAGTGAATTATTATAAATACATTCTAGTGATTAAAGAATTATCAACACTTATTTTATGAGGACAGGCTTAGATAATAATAAACCAAAATATATTATTGTATTTTAGGAAAACAACACGTCATTTTACTCATGAATATCACTGAAGAAATCCTTAAAACAATATTAGCATTTGTATCCTAAAACATGTAAGGATTGGTATAGAATAATTAGGAATTTTTTATTTCAAGTTTATATGGTTGGTTCTACATGTAAAAATCAAGCAGTACACTAAATTGTTAGGTTAAAGAAAGAGATTAGTTGATATACCAAAGTCATTTACAAAGCTCAGTATTTAGTCATGTTAAAATTCTTATCAAACTAGGAAGTATCAAACATTCTTTTTTTTATTATTATTATTTTCTTTATTTACATTTCAAATGCTATCCCGAAAGTTTCCCATACCCCTCCCCCCACCTCTGTTCCCCTACCCACCC
>NC_034613.1:31254783-31269225 GCF_900095145.1 Mus pahari | reverse complement strand
TTGGAAGATCTTCTGGGTATATGCCCAGAAGATGTATAGCAGGATCCTCCGGTAGTACTATGTCTAATTTTCTGAGGAACCGCCAGACTGATTTCTTGTTTGCACTTATGCAGATCTTGTGTATGCTCTCACAGTCTCTGTGAGTCCTTTTGTGCTCTACTGTCTCTGGAAAACATTATTTTCTTGGGGTTGTCTACAAACTCCGGTTCTTCCAATCTTTCTGCTTACTACAGAGATTCCATCTACAGATATCCCTGAGCCTTGAGGAGAGGAGTGTGATGCAGAAATTTAATTTAGGGCTAAGTTTTCCCATGTATTTCACTTTTTGCATAGTGTCTAGTTATAAGTCTCTGCTAATCCCCATCTGTTGCAAAAAGAAGTTCCTCTAATGAGGTTTGGGTGATTTTATGATCTATGAATATAGCAATGTAATTAAGAGTTACTTCTTCCACTTGATGCCCTGTCTTTCTACACCACAGTAAAAAACTCTGACCAAGAATTGTTCCTGTCTGAAGGAACTGCAAAAACAAAAGTGGAGAAGAGCCTGAGGAAAAGGAGGTCCAGTGACAGGCCCAAATTGAGATCCAGCTCGGAGGGAATGCTTCAAGTCCTGACACAGGTACTGTGCTGTGGTGTGCTTACAAACAGGGGCCTATTATGACTGCCCTCCAAAAGGCCCAACAAGCAGCTGAAAGAATCAGATGCAGATATTTACACCCAACCAATGGGCAGAAGCTGGTGACCCCAGTGGTTTAATTAGGGAAAAGCTGTAAGAAGGTGAGAAGGCAGGCAATCCTAGAGGAAATCCGACCAGCAGTCTAAACTAACTTGGAACCCCAGAATCTCTCAGACATGGGACCACCAACCAGACAGCATATACTAGCTTATATGAGGCCTCCAACACACATGCAGTAAAGGACTTGCCTGGTCTGGCCTCAGTGAGAGAAGAGGCACCTAACCCTGGAGAGACTTGAGGTCCCAGGGATTGGGGAGGTCTGTTGGGTTGCATGTGGAATGGGGACATCTTCGTGGAGATGGAAGGAGGAGGTGTGGGATGTGGAGGGTAGACTGGAAGGTGGATAAAGTCTGGACTGTAAAAAAAGATTAAAGAATAAATTTTTAAAAAAGTTATTTCCTTGCTATGATCATATAACAGAATACTTGCAGTAGGCTTTCCCCTCAAACCCAACACCCATCTAGTTTCAGATGTTTTACCTCATTAACAGTACCAGGTATAGCAGGGCGTGGTGGCACATGCCTTTAATCCCAGCACTTGGGAGGCAGAGGCAGGTGGATTTCTGAGTTCGAGATCAGCCTGGTCTACAGAGAGAGTTCCAGGTCAGCCAGGGATACACAGAGAAACCCTGTCTCAAAACAACCAACCAACCAACTAAAAAAAAACAAAACAAAACAAAACAAAAAAACAGTACCCCGTGTGAGTTCCATCTCATGGAGCGCTGTTGTCTCAGTGGATATATATTTTGCAGGAAGGTTGCTATTGTAACTCACAGGGTTTTTACTTGAGTGAGATATATGGTTCATTTCTCCTTGTGTAATATGTATAGTACTTTCTAGCAAATGAATGTCAGTTGGTAGGGGGAAAGCTTTCAGATATTAGATTCACTAGCACAATTTTTCTATGTTTAATGATGGAAGTGTGCAATGTCTTCACCCATACTGTCCACCAGGAGACATGTGGAGAGTAATTAATAGCATTGCCAATAGGCTTAAATTTGGGGGATTTTTTTCCTATGGGAATCCTTGAGCCAATGACTCAAAAAGAGTCAATACAGTTTTAGTACGGGGGATTTATTTCATAGTATATAATGTCCAGTTTTGGCATTGTATCTCCATTAAGTGGTGCATCATTTAATTCTTTTTATGTGTGTATACATTTTAGAGCACTTCCAGAGTAGTAGGTTTATATGTGGCTTTTCAAAATATATTTTGAGTCAGTTATCCTTGGCTATTTCTTGGCTATTTCAAATAGGCTTATTCTTGTGTAGACGTAGGGTAGGCCTCTAAAGTTGTTGTGAGTTTGTGGTTGTAATGACTACATCTTGGCCAGAAGATGACATTTCCTGTTTTCTGGTTTTTATATTATTTCTTCCCCCTCTTTTTTTTAACACTCTGTGTTTTAGAGAGGATGGTATAGATGACTTATTTAGGGAAGAGTACTCATCAGTCATTCTCTAGAATGTGTTCAACCATGAGTCTTTGAATTCACTACTCCTTACTGGAAATTGAGGATTCTATGACTATGTCTGAGAGTAGCATTTGTGTATTGGCATAAACTTTAATATTTATATGGCTGCTCCATGACAGTTGTGACATTATTATATACAAATGGGCACAAAGCCTGACAGGTTATGTTTTTAAAGCATTTTTAAAGTATTTGAAAGTAATAAAGAAAGTATTACATGATGCAGGAATAGGCACATGTAAATTGATCAAATAGAGAACTATTGAATAGACGCAAACCCAGTCAACCGAGGTTTAACATAATATAATAAAGAAAGAGTAAACTTTTTAGCACATGATGCTAAAAGAGTTGTTCATTAATATCAAAAGTAAAGCAAAGGACAAAGCTCATATATTCTATAATATCTCAAAATATAAAACACCTAGAAGATAAGAATGAATAAAACCTCTGTGACTTTGATGATAAAATTTTAATCAGCACATCTATGAAGGCAAAAATATTGGTTGAACTTTAATAAAATTAAAAATGTTTGGTTTGTAAGGACACTATTACAAAGATGAAAAGACAAAACACAAAGTGGGAGAAAATGTTTGTGAAACACATAATTAATAGAAGTTATTTTAGTAACTTAGTTCAACAATGCTTGACAAAGGTATTTAACAACAGAAAATATCTTTGCTATTGAGGTTGAATTCATTGATTATGAGGAAGAAAAAATCAGGAGTCTGAAAAACAGTTTGGAAATGTCTTTATTCTTTCTAACTTTAGCATAGTCTTTCCATATAATCCAGCAATCGTGCCCCTATGTATTTACAGAATCATTTTGACACTTCAGGGCCATGTAAATCTTGCACACGAACATGTGTAGCAGCTTTTTAAAAAAATAAACCCGAAATGTAACCGAGATATTATCTAATTACCAGATGAAGAAATGACTGGTATTATAGCTATATGATGCTATATTATATAACAATACGTAGGAATTAGCTTTCAAGTGAGGAGCAGACATAGATATATCTAAAATGGATATTGAAAGATGAGAGAAATAAACCCAAATTGGACACATATTGTGTGATTCTATTTTTGTGGTATTGTAAAATAGACCAAAACTGAGATAGCAAATTGATTAGTGGTTGTCATTGGTTCAAATTGATATTTGAATAGGGAAAGCATGGAAAAATTTTCAGGTGATAGAATACTTCTTTATCAGTGGGCATATGTCAGTGTATACATTTTTAAATGCATAAAATTACAATAGAATTAAATTCAATATACACAAATGTAAAATTATTTAGAATCAGAGAATGAAAATATAGCATAAAAGGTATTATGCAATTATATAAGTGTATTAAAATATATTATACTATCTACTTGAAGAATATATATGCATTAGGCTAATTGAAGTGGGATTACTCATCTCTCAACATGGGTAGCACCATTCATTGATCTGTGGCTCTAGAATGAACTGGCAAGTATGTGGAAAAGGAGGAAAACTCCTCCACTGTTGCTGGGATTGCAAGCTGATACAACCACTATGGAAATCAGTTTGGTGGTTCCTCAGAAAATTGGACATAGTATCGCTGGGTCTTCCAGCAACTCCTGGGCATATACACAGAAGGTGCTGTAACATGTAATAAGGACACATGATCCACTGTGTTCATAGAAACCTTATTTATAATAGCTAGAAGCTAGAAAGAACCCAGATGTCCCTCAACATAGGAATGGATACAGAAAATGTGGTACATTTACACAATGGAATACTACTCAGCTATTAAAAACATTGAATATATGAAATCCTTAGGCAAATGAATGGAACTAGAAAATATCATCCTGAGTGAAGTAACCTAATCACAAAAGAACTCACATGGTGTACACTCACTGATAAGTGTATATGAGCACAGAAGCTCAGAATACCCAAGATAGAATTTGCAAACCACATGAAATTCAAGAAGAAGGAAGACCAAAGTGTAGATACTTCACTCCTTCTTAGCAGGGGGAACAAAATACCCATGGGAGGAGATACAGAGACAAAGTGTGGCACAGAGACAGAAAGAAAGACCATCCAGAGACAGCCCCACCTGGGGATCCATCCCTTATATAGTCACCAAACCCAGAAACTATTGAGGATTCCAACAAATGCTTGCTGACAGGAGCCCGACATGGCTGTTTCCTGAGAGGCTGTGCCAGTGCCTGACAAATACAGAGGAGGATGCTTTCAGACAACCTGTGGACTGAGCACAAGGTCACAGTCTAAGAGCTAGAGAAAGAATTGAAGGAGCTTAAGAGGTTTGCAGCCAATAGGAGGAACAAAACTATGAACTAACTAGTACCCCCAGATCTCCCAGGGACCAAACTATCAACCAAAGAGTACACATGGAGGGACCCATGGCTCTAGTCACATATGTAGCAAGATGGCCTTGTTGGATCTCAATGGGAAGAGAGGTTCTTGGTCCTAAGAAGGCTCAGTGTTCCAGTGTAGGGGAATGCTAGGACAGGGAAACTGGAGTGGGTGGATTGTTGTGCAGGGGGAGGGGGAACTGGATAGGGGGTTTTCAGAGGGAAAACCAGGAAAGGGGAAAACATTTGAAATGTAAGTAAAGAAAATATCTAAAAACCAATTACCCTTAAAAAGAAGAATGAATAAAAAAGCAAAGCAAGTGTATCGTCAAGATTCTCTACAGAAACAAACTATAACTTTATGTGTGTGCGTGTGCATGCGCGCACGTGTGTGTGTGTGTGTGTGTGTGTGTGTGTGTGTGTGTGTGTGTGATATTTGTTAGAATTGGTTATATTGTGACTATTCCATCAATGGTTGCCTATGAATGGAAGGTCCAGAATAAGTAGTTATTCATTGCATGAGGATAGATGTCTCAGCTGGTCTTCACTATATCCCAAAAAAGTAGACTGTAGTTAAGAGTGAAAGAATGAACTTACCAGTGAGTGTGAGGGCAAGCTGGCAAGAACATGTACTTTCTTCTCCCACATTCTTTTTTTTTAGGCTGCTACCTACCATAAGGCCCACATTTAAGGCCTCAAAATATTTAAGATTTTTGTTATATAGTATAAGTTCAAATAATTCAATAAAAATGTCCCTCCCAACTGTTTCCAGCCACTTGTCTTTTAGTTTATTTGAAGTATAGTCAAGTTACCAACCAAGAATAGCCATTATAATTCCTCCCCTTGTGAAATTTATACTCACTTATATCTCCTTATAAAATGTTTAATCCAAATGAAAACGACCATGTCATAATTACACCTAACAGGCTATATCTATCTTGAAATTGACCAGCTAAAGAATGCAAGGACAGAAGATAAGTTGACATATATATGATCATAATGGTGACACAAACAAATTGTTGCCTTTGCTTCCACTATGATTAGGTCTAGATATTTTCCCCAACTTTATTCTTAGGTTTCTTTTCTTATAGATAATTGTGTTTTAGCCACTATCACAATCCTTAGAACTTAACCTTAATGGTTTTGCACACAAAAATTCATTATTAAATATTTTGCATTCTATAATGTAAAGTAAATTCTCATCTCCTATGAAGCAGTTAGAAAACAGAAAAGGGACAATTATGCAACTGTGGTTGAAGCTATTTACACAAACTTTGTGATAAAATCGCTAAACCAAATGCAAGAGCTTACATTAAAACTTTAATGTAAGTCCAACTAATTAGGACACTGAATTATTTTTTAATAAGGGAAGATTAAAAGGTGAATCACTAAAGAAAACTTTTAGGGAAATGGAATTATCCAATACTCTAGTGTTATGGTAGACACATGCAATTGTCAAAACTCCTATAATGAAAATGTAGCATGCATGCTTAGTTAATAATGAGAAATATAGCACCAGCTTGCTAAGTCTAGCAAGTGTATAAAATAATACAATAAGGATATAGATACATCTGGTAGGATATATAGATTTTTCATAATTTATTTGTTTATCTTATATTAAAGTATTTTTAAATTAAACAGAAATGTTATAAAAGATTATGCCTCCTATTGAGAAAAAATAGAACTCTGAAATATGCAAAAATTAAGATAGCCAAGATATCTGTTTCTAGGCTCCAAAATATATCTTGATCGTGTGCTTTGAAATAATTAATATCCTTGCCAAAACATTTGTTCTGATCTACATTGATATCTGAAATTATATCGCAATGTTCTTGTCATAGTAATCATATCAAAAGCAACTCTCTTTTGTTCAGTGGAGTAGGGAATAATTACATATAAATCCAACCTGTTTATTCTGAATACCATTACTTTTATGTATTTTACTTCAGGGATGACTTTTGTTATTGGGAAAGACCGTTTCTCCTGCTCTCAGCAGTCCTTAGTTGCTTGTAGTTCTTTGTGTAGGACTGAGGCCTCTTAGGCTCCCTAACCTCAAACCACATCTATGTTAATATTAGCATGTCTGTTGTTTTTGTTCATATTTAACCCATGTTTGTGTAGTCTTATTGGTGAGACTTTATAGGTGTACCTTCTAATATTCCTAGGAGACATAATTTCACACTAAAATTACTGTTCTTGTCATTCTTATAGTCTGTCTTGCTCTCTCTTCCACAATGTTTTCTGCCTTAGTTATAAGAATTACTATGTAAATGTATCCACTGGGATTGTGTTTCACAATTCTGTATTTTGATTGGGTAGAGTTTTCTCTAATTGTCTCCACATGCTGCAATGAATCATTTACTTGATGAGAGATGAGGATATTACACTTACATGTGAGTATAAAGGAAAAAATTGGAATGTATTATGACAGTTTAATAAAAGGGTAGCTGTAGGTTTTTCTCTAAGATCTATAAACTTCATTAGCACTTGATAGTTCACTATGTTTCTAGTATAAGGCATCATTTCCATGAATGGGTCTTTATTATTATTATTATTATTATTATTATTATTATTATTATTATTATATATTCTTTATTTACATTTCAAATGTCATCCCTTTTCCTAGTTTCCCCTTTGAAAATCTGCTATCCCCTCCACCTCCCTCTGCTCCACAACTCACCCACTCCCATTCCTGGTCCTGGCATTCCCCTATCCTGGGGTATAGAATCTTCACAGGACCAAGGGCCTCTCCTCCTGTTGATGACCAACTAGGCAATTCTCTGCTACATATGCAGCTACAGCCACAAGTCCTACCATGTGTTTTCTTTGATTGGTGGTTAAATTCCAAGGAGCTCTGGGGTTACTGGTTAGTTCATATTGATGTTCCTCTTATAGGGCTACAAACCCCTTCAGGTTCTTGGGTACTTTCTCTAGCTCCTTCATTGGGGACCCTCTGCTCTTTCCAATGGATGACTGTAAGCATCAACTTCTATATTTACCAGGCACTGGCAGAGCTTCTCAGGAGACAGCAATATCAGGCTCCTGTCAGCAAGCTCTTGTTGGAATCTGCCATAGTGTCTGGGTTTGGTAGTTGTTTATAGGATAGATCCCCAAGTGGGGCAGTCTCTGGTTGGCTGTTCTTTCAGGATCTGTTCTGAACTTTGTCTCTGTAACTCCTTCCATGGATATTTTGTTCCCAAAGGATTCTGAGCTTCTGGGCTAATATCCACTTATCAGTGAGTGCATATCATGTGTGTTCTTTTGTGATTGGGTTACCTCACTCAGGATGATATCTTCCAGATCCATACATTTGCCTATGAATTTCATAAATTCATTGTTTTTAATAGCTGAGTAGTACTCCATTGTGTAAATGTGCCACATTTTCTGTGTTCATTCCTCTCTTGAGGGACATCTGGGTCCTTTCCAGCTTCTGGCTATTAGAAATAAGGCTGCTATGAACATAGTGGAGCATGTGTTCTTATTACCATTTGGTCTATTTTCTGGGTATATGCCCAGGAGTGGTATTGCTGGATCTTCTGGTAGAACTATGTCCAATTTTCTGAGGAACCGCCAAACTGATTTCTAGAGTGGTTGTATGTGCTTGCAGTCCCACCAGCAATAGAGGAGTGTTCCTCTTTCTCCACATCCTTGCCAACATATGCTGTCACCTTGCAAAGGTTCTGTAAGGCAAAGAAAAGTGTCAGTAAGACAAAATTGCAACCAACAGTTTGGGAAAGATTTTTACCAATCCTACATCCATTAGGGGGCTAATACCTATATATATATATATATATATATATATATATATATATATATATATATATATAAAAGTTGGACTCCAGAAAACCAAATACCTCTATTAAAAATGGGGTACAGAGCTAAACAAATAATTCTCAACTGAGGAATACTGAATTACTGAGAAGCACCTAAAAAAATGTTCAACATCCTTAATCGTCAGGGAAATACCAATCAAAACCACCCTGAGATTCTACCTTATACCAGTCAGAATGGCTAAGACCATGAATGTGTCTTAAGTGAGAGAGCTGTTGGTTAACACCAAGACATACATGCTGCTACTGCTCACTTTTGGTTATTGTGCTTTGCTGGTTAATATTACAGTTTGTAGGTATCACAGTAGAATGGACAGTTGGTTGCTACCTTCTTTGGAAGTTCATATTTCACCTTCTGGCATTTTTAAGGGTAGTGTGTTTCTTTTGAAGTGGTTTCTTGTTTAGAAGAGAAACACAGTAACATAAAATAGAAACATAGGAGAGTTTTCTATGAGGAAATTTAGTAAAAGTATATTATACTTTCATTTTCACTTTAGAACATCATTGCATCTTAATATTTATCAGTAATCCTGAACAGTATGACATACCGATGTTATGAAAATTCAAAGCAACCTTAAAATTTTGAAGATTTAGTCATGTTATCCTAACATCTAAAACAAATTTTTATATTTAATATGATTATTGCAATAACTTGAAATTTGCTGAATTAAAATATACTTTTTAACTTTGATCTCATTACTTTAATGACTGTACTGAACTCTAAATGTATTTTGGCATGAATTTTTTGTCTCTCTTAATTTCAATTTGAAGGAAAAATACATTGTTAATACTTGGCATATTAGCTCTGTCAAGAATGCTTTGTAATGTCTCCCTCTTACATATTGTAATTCTGCAAGTATTTGATACTGGGAAGCAAAATATTGAATTGGAAAAGTAGATTTATGAAATATATGTACCTTTAATATAGCTCTTGCTTGACCTTGAGTATGATCATCTAGTAACACATTTATTCTGGTAGGGCTAGAACTGTGTAATTCCATTCTCTAGTCTTTTCATTCTCCTAAATTCTAAACACTATCAAATTCTGCTGATGTTATTATGTTGGAGATTGTTCATCTCCTGGGAGAGCCCTGAGATCAATTTGAGCTTGTTTCTTCAGTTGATGAGAACAAGGTATTAATTGCTCATGGAGCTAATGTTGTTAGGTTTCCTTCAAACACTGGCTGCCACAAGAAGGAGAAAAATGTCTGTTCCAGCTACAAATTGTATTTGCTTTCTGGCATCAGTGTTCTTTTAGATTTAGGAGTTACTAAGTAAACAGACAGTTCTCCCTGAAAGCTTTCTTTGAGTGAATTGAAACATCTATAAACATGATACTGATCTGAGAGCAGAGAAAGAGAAGGGGTGAGGAGATATTATATTCCTTTAGTAGTCATCAAGGATTGCCAGAATCCTAAATTCCAAAAATGAGTTAAGATGAGTTAATTACTTTTAGTGCAAATTTTAATGAGGTAATCATTCTCAGACATATGTCTTCTTAAATAAATTCATCCTTAACATCTTATGTTTTTAGGAACCATATGTACTATCATGTCCTAATCCTGATATTATTCAATTGCTATATATAAATATACAATACTGATAATATGAATCTGGATAAAGTTCAAACTAAAAATCTAGTTCATTTGTGGAACATAAAAACAATAATGTTTAAATGCTATTTTAATTTATGGTTCTGTAAAAGCATAATAAACATTGAAAATAAAAGTAGTAAATTAAAATGAAAATTGGATAAGACATACATATTTCTAAAACTAAGGAATTGTATTATACAGTTTTGCTGTACCAATTCTCATGCACCAAAGTGGTTAGAATCAGTAAACAAAACTATTTGTGCCAGATGATTGTAGTGCTGGCCTTTAATTCCATCACATGGCGGGCAGAGGCAGGTTTATATCTGAGTTTGAAGCCAACCTGGTCCACAGAGCAAGTTCCAGTATAGCTAGAGATACAGACAAGACTCTGTCTCAAAAAAACAAAATGATGATGATGATGATGATGATGATGATGATGATGATGACGATGATGATGCAGGAGGAGGAGAAGAGAGAGGGGGAGGGAGTGAGGGAGGGAGGGAGGGATAGAAAGAAAGAAAGAAAGAAAGAAAGAAAGAAAGAAAGAAAGAAAGAAAGAACATAGCCTACAAAGTGAGTTCCAGTATAGCCAGAGATACACAGAGAAAACCCTGTCTCAAAAAAAAAAAAAAAAAAAAAAACCTATGATATTGTTGAGGAGGAAGAGGAGGAGGAGGAGGAGAAGGAGGGGAAGGAGGAGGAGGACAACAACAATGACAACAATGATGGCTAAGACAATGACTATGATGATAATCTGGGCATGGTGGCAGCTTTAATTCCAGTACTTGGGAGACAAAAACAAAACAAAACATGAAATCATTCTGTGCTCCAATATATGGAATTCACCACTGAAAACAGCTTTGTGTTGAAAGGGGACACAGAGAAAGCAAGAGTGAGGGGGTGGGAACAGGAGGGGGAAGTAAGAGAGCATCCATCTATTGTAACTAGTAGAAAATTTATTTGGCCTTCTTTAGTCTCAAATTCCTCATTTGAAAAATGACTAACATCAATACCATAAATGGACTAGTGAACTGAGAAGACATGTAAAGCAACTCTGAAGCCTAGTATACATCTTAAGTTTACTGTTTTGTCATTTTTAAAAGTTCTTGTGCTCTTTTGTGACTGAGTTACCTCACTCAGGATGATATTTTTATACATGGCATACTCACTGATATGTGGATATTAGCCCAAATGATAAGAGTCAAGTCACAGACCATATGAAGTCTAAGAAGAAGGAAGACCAAAATGTGGATGCTTCAGTCCTAAGAAGGGGGAACAAAATTCTCACAGGAGGAAATATGGAGACAAAGTGTGGAGCAGAGACTGAAGAAAAGGCCATTCAGAGACTGCCCTACCTAAGGATTCATCCCATATACAGTCAACAAACTTGGATATATTGTAGATGCCTAGAAGTGCTTGCTGACAGAAACCTGATATGGCTGTCTCCTAATAGGCTTTGCCAAGGACTGACCATTACAGAGGCATATGCTTGCAGCTACTGAGAGCAGGTTCGTCGATGGAGAAGATGGAGAAGAGACTGAAGGAGTTGAGGGGGTTTTCAGCCCCATGGAGGGAGTAACAGTGTCAACAGGCCAGATACTCCAGAGTTCCCGGGTGACTGGACCACCAACCAAACAATATGCATGGCAGGGCCCATGGCTCTGGCTGCATATGTGGCAGAGGATGGCCTTGTTGGACATCAGTGGGAGGAGATGTCCTTGGGCCTGAGTGTGTTCGAAGCCCCAGTGTAGGGGAATGCAAGGGAGGAAAGAAGGGAGTGGGTAGGTTGATGGGGGAGCACCCTTATAGAGGTAGGGGGAGGGGGATGTAATAAGGGGTTTCTGAGAGGGAGACCTGGAATGGGGAAAACATTTGAAATGTAAATAAAGAAAATATCCAATTAAAATAGTTCTTGTGCAAACTGATTTTTCAGGGTGACTTTCTCCACTTACCTTTTAATTATAAGAGAAGGTCCTCTGGAAAAGGAAAGATGTGTCAACAGAGGGTCCATGGAGAGATCACTGAGGTTTCTTCACAATATTCTATTATAGACTGTGTTGAGGTAGCACAAGTGCTTATGATAGTTTCCTTTGAAATAAACATGATTCATTAATTTTGATTGGTATTAAATTGCAAAGAGAATGTGTTTCATAACTTCTACTGTCAGGTTAAGAGTGGTCATTATTGATTAGTGCTGCATATTCCGCTTATAGATCATATACTATTCCATAAAGATCTCAACATAAAATTTTGAGCTTGATGATTATATTGATTTCACACCTCTGACTGGTTTATGGCTCTAATTTTGGTTACCTTTGTGAGTTTGCAGAACTTACAGCCTTTTATACTATATGATTGGAATGTAATATGCATTTGCAATGATAGCAAATTGATGTGGTGTATACTATTGATTTTAATTAAGGAATACTTGTTACTCTCTTCTTTTAATGGGCTATTGCCAGGATTTTATAACTTTAGGCCTCTTCTTTATGGAGATTCCTAGTGCTCTGAAGGATTCTTGGAGCTTATAAGTTATATTGGGAAATACTGAAAAAAATGTCAATATTATCCCAGGACTGTGATTATAAACTTAGCTGGTTTAGCAGCAATAACATTGGGAAAACAAACTCCATTTTTATTAATAAACATTTTGCTTGAAGGTTCTGTTTGCCCCTTTATTTGCTTCTTCAATTTCTAAATATATGATAAATGAGGAGTATAAATAATTTCATTGTAATACAATGTTAATCATATTTACTAAAATTAAATTGATGTAGCGGGGCAAACTAAAGTAAATCCCATCTTCATCCACAGCACAGCTTTTGGAGCTATAGTTACTCATGTACCACTTTTTTACAAAAATATTAAATAAAATGTCCAGAAATAATTTATATGTTTGATAGCCTATTAAGTAGTTTAGTTATGTCTCAGGTCACCATATTCTATCCCTTCTAGTGCAAGAACTATCACTTTTTCTAGCTTATCCACACTATATAACTTACCCAGCCATTAATCATTTAGAAGATATCACAGGACTTGTGCAGGTAAGAATCATACAACATCCCATTGTTGCACAGAATCTCCACATCATTCACGGCACGTTAATCTTACTGCATTTGCATTGTCCAATAATAAGAACATGTTGCAGTATAACAAGATATTTTCATAAAAACATTTGCAGTAATTTTATAGTGTGTACATTAGTAACATTTTTCATTGTGACAAAATGACTGACAAGAGAAACTTAAGGAAGGATGGGTTTGTTCTGGTTCACAGTTCAAGGGTAGAGACCTCAGTAGAGAAGTCAAGAACATAGAAATTTAATAAAGATTGATAACTTGAAATCTGCAGGTGAGAAGAAAACAAAAAAGAATTGAATGCAGCTGTTTGTATCACTTTCTCCTTTATATTTAGTCTAGAGCCATAGATTACTTTAGGGTGGGTCATTGTACCTCAACTAACATAATACATACAGAATTATCTACGAATTTGCTTTCATGTTGACCTTAAGTCCTCTAAACTTAAACAAGATTAACTGTCAAAACATGGTATTTTAATTGTTCCTAACAATGTTCTGTTTTCTAATGTCATGGTCTATTGTATACTGTGTTTGTGTATGTGTGCATGTGTAATTCATATATAGCAATATGTATTGTTATATTAATAATTATGTTTTTATATATCTGTAAAAATCCAGATTTGAGTTAAATTTATCTATTTTATTTTACCTGCATTGGCATTTGGCTGCATGTATGTCTGTGTGAGAGTGTCAGATCTTGTAGTGAGAGACAGTTTTGAACTGTCATGTGGGAGCTGTGATTTTTAACTAGGTCCTCTGGAAGACTCATCAGTGCTCTTAACAACTTAGCCATCTTTTCAGCCTAGGATCTATGTCTTAACTATTATGAATAGTGTAACAATAAACATGGATGTGCAAGTATCTCATTGATAAAACTTAGAGTCATTTTGTTATATAGTTAGAAATAATGTAGCCAGAAATGAACCCACACACTAATGGTCACTTGATCTTTGAAAAGGGAGATAAAACCATACAATGGAAAAATGACAGTGTTTTCAAAAAATGGTGCTGGCACAACTGGCGGTTATCATGTAGAAGAATGAGAATTGACCCATTTTTTTGTCCTTCAATGACTGACCCATTCTTATCTCCTTGTACTGAGGTCAAGTCTGAGTGGATCAAGGAACTCCACATAAAACCAGAGACACTGAAACTTTTAGAGGAGAAAGTGGGGGAAAGCCTCGAAGATAAGGGAACAGGGGAAAATTTCCTGAATAGAACAGCAATGGCTTGTGCTGTAAGATCAAGAAGTAACAAATGGGACCTCATAAAATTGCAAAGCTTCTGTAAGGCAAAAGACACTGTCAACAAGAAAAAAGGCCACCAACAGATGGGAAAGGATTTTTACCATTCCTAAATCTGATAGAGGACTAATGTCCAATATATACAAAGAGCTCA
>NC_034613.1:31244654-31253802 GCF_900095145.1 Mus pahari | reverse complement strand
CTAATGCACATGCCAGCAAGATTCTGCTGAAGGGAACCTGATATAGTAGCATTTTATGAGACTCTGACAGTGCTTGGCAAACAAGCCATCCCAGTCACAAAAGAACATACATGGTATGTACTCACTAAAAGTGGATATTAGCCCAAAGGCTTGGAATACCAAAAATACAATTCATAGACCACATGAAGCTCAAGAAGAAGGAAGGCCAAAGTGTTTATGTCTCAGTACTTCTTAGAAGGGGGGAACAAATTACTTGTGTCAGGTTTTTTCCTTCCCCATTCAATTAAAATATTAGTGCAGCAGGAGTTGTGTGATTGTACAGGGAAAAGAGAGGTAGGGCTATGAGTTGCAGTGACAGAAAGGAGGATGGCAAGACAGGATGATTTAGAATCAGCATGGCTTTGACTAGCCACAGGTAGATATGTTATCATATAGGGATAAAATAATTGGGGTAACTTGTCTAATCTAGGTGGGCAGCTTTTACCATTATTAACTGGCACAGAAATTATTGTGAGAGAATCTTGTGGATTGAGAATTTATTGATATATAAATCTGACTGGTTAATTATAAGCTTTAAGAGTTTTGTTTTACTTGCTTATTGGAATTTGTGACCACTGATCGCAGGGGTTTATGGCTGAGAAGGAACTAGAAGCTCCAGAGACAAGGGAACCAAATCTGGGAACACTGCTAAGGCTAGTCTGGAGGCAGAGGCAGCAGGACCATGCTAAGGCAGAGAGTTGTTGGCAGGAGCATGGGAAGCCTGCCACTCATTTTTAATATTCCCCACAATAATACTTGCTGATGGCAGGGGTTGAGGGAGGATACAGAGACAAAGTGTGGAGCAGAGACTGAAGAAAATGCCATCCAGAGACAGCCTCATCTGGGGATCCATCCCATATACAGACACCAAACCCAGACACTTCTGTAGATGTCAACAAGTTCTTACTGACAGGAGCCTGATATAGCTGTCTCCTGGAATGCTCTGCCAGTACCTGACAAATACAGAAATGGATTTTCTCAGTCATCCATTGGACAAAGCAAAGGTTCCCTAATGAAGGAGCTAGAGATAGGCCCCAAGGAGCTGAAGGGGTTTGCAGCCCCTGTAGGAGGAACAGCAATATTAACCAACCAGTACCCCAAGAGCTCCCAGGGACTAAACTACCTACCAAAGAATACACATGGAGAGACTCATGGCTCTGCATATGTAGCAGAGGATGGCTTTGTTTGGAATCAATGGGAGGAGAGTCCGGTGGTCCTGTGAAAGTCCAATGCCCTAGTATAGAAGACTGCCAGGGCAGGGAGGTGGGAGTTGGTGAGTGGGTAGGGGAGCACTATCACAGAAGTAGAGGAAGGGAGAATGGAATGGGGGTTTCTGGATGGGAAACTGAGAAAGGGGAGAATATTTGAAATATAAATATGCAAAATATCGAATAAACAGTTTTAAAAAGGAGCTATACAACAAACTAATTTGTATACCACCTGTATGTATAAATTGACTGAACTTAGAATATAACAGACTACTGGAAAAATTTCATAATCTTTACACAAAGATAAACAAGACCCAAATAAGAAAATTTTTATAAATTTATACTGAAGAGAGAACTTTAGAAAATACCTCAAAAATAACTGAAACTATCCTAAGGAAACTGGTCATAAAGTATAATATAAAGAGAAAAGAATTTCAATGAAAGTAATTTATTTTATAAAACATAAAGATTGAGCTAAAAAGGTTCCTAACTGAACATAAAAAAAAGTCATGACTATTGAGAAACAACAGAGTGTACCAATCAGAGAGCAATAACACAAAGAATAAGAGATAGAGAAGAAAGCCTAAGAAAATTTCCAGGAAACTGAAGAATTCATCAATAAACATACCATGCCCAACACAGAAGGAGTAAAATAAACAAAATACACATTTATCTCCTTCTTTAAAACAAGTAAAAATCCTCACAAATCTGAAAAATAAATGAATATCCCAGTAGTCTAGAAAAACAAGACACAGTATAATTATCAAACATTACATATGAATACTGGTAAGATGTTTCATTGAATAAAGCTACTTTTGTCAAGACTGATGATGTCATTTTAATATCTGGGACCCACAGGATAGACAAGAACCCACTATTGTAGGTAGTCTCCCCTCATCTCGTCCATGAATGTCACATAGACATACCCACACACAGACATAACTTAAAAAATTTAAAGTCACAGATGAAAGAAATTTTAACACAGAAATAAAATTAGATACAAGAAAATTCCAGTAACTCCTGTGTATTTCTCTCGGCAGATATTTTACAAGATACAAAGGAAGATTGTGATATATTAAAAATAGCAGGAGAATAAGACTTCCAACCATTGATGCAGTATCTATAAAATCTGTCTTCAAAAATTGAAAGAGCAATAAAGATTTACTACTTAAACAAAAGCTAAGGAAGTCTATCATTACTATCTCGTTGTACATGAAATTCTCAAGGAAGGCTGTGAAATTGTATATAAAAAAGCACTAAACACAACTGAAAATATTTGAGATAGAAAACTAATTGGTAAAGTTTTATATGTTATAGATATAAATGACCATATACATACACACATATATATACTATATATACATATATATATATATATATATATACTGTATGTATAAATAGTATATATATATATATATATATATATATATATATATACACTATAATAATAGAATATATTGCAATTTTGGTGCAATAATAAAATACATAAAAGGAAAGTATGAAAATCTCTATATGCATAAGGATATGTTGATAGATACATAACTAAAATGATGCATTATCAGCATAAATAATAAAAGATGAGTAAGGAGAATTTAAAGTACTGTTTTGAAATGCAATTATGGCTCAGTTGTTATTACATTAAATTAGGTTGTTGTAAATATCTTTCATACAAATCATGAGATTAATAAAAAATAATATACTGAAGACACAAAAGAAACTGAGAAATATCCGGACATTGTGGTACACAACTTTATTTAATCCCAGAGGTAGGTGGCATCTGTGATTTGGCATCAAGCCTGGTCTACATAACAAAATCCAGCCTAGCCAGGGATTCATAATGAGATCTAATTTCAAAGGAAGAAATTATTGAGTCATTTTTTGGGGGGGTGGAGGAATATTTTATTATCTTATACTTGACCATCAGAGTCAGTCATTGAGGAAAGCCAAAGCAGGAGTTAAAATTATTATTTCAGAGTGTCCAAAGAGATCTTTTTCATAGGTCAAGTAGTCTCAGAACTTCATACTCTGAAATTATGAACCATGTTGGGTTTTTTAAAGGCATACTTTACTTTCAAAATACACAGCTTCAGATATTTTGTTACAGAAACAAAAAACATGACCTACACATAAAGAATTTTATTGTTTTTCTTAAAATTATATACATAGATCCATAGAGAGAGGTAGAAAAATAGATACTCTGACAGACAGATAGGTAGCTCAGGGATCTGTCTATATTCTTGGAGGCCTACTCACACCAGAGATATCCAGGTGAGCCCTCTCTCCACTACATCAATCTGCCACTGGCCAGGTTTCCCTGGAGCATGTCCAACAGCAGTGTGTTGCACCCTGTTCCCTGAGTTCCATCTTTTGAGCTGTAACCCTGCTTGCATTTCTTGAGGCCTGCTGCAACCACCAACAACAGGGAAAACCACTTCCCCAAAGCCTGCCTTCCAATTCTCCCTAAACAAGCCCAATATAAGTAAATGTCACCCAGCCCCTTGTACTCCATTTTCCTGCTCACAAATATACCTGCATTTCCTGAGGCATGCCTGTACCAGGGACAATGAGATGGCTAAAGTCAACATAAGAACACAATCAATAAAAGCCAGGGCAATATGGAACTTTAAGAGCCCATCTATCCTACTACAGCAAGCTGTAGATAACCTAATACTGATGAAGCACAAGAAAAGAACCTTAAATCCATTCTTATGAAGATGAAAGAAACCTTTAAAGAGGATATGAATAAATCCCTCTTTAAAAATTTAGGAAACTAAAGTCAAATGTGTGAAAACTGCTCAAGTCCTGAAAATGTAAATAGAAGCAATAAATAAAACAGACTGAGGTAATCCTGGAGATAGAAACACAAGATAAGAGAACAGGAACTAGGGACACAAGCATCACAAAGAAGATACAAGAGACAGAAAAGAGACTCTCAAGCATAGAAGATATGATAGAAAAAAACTGATACATCTCTCAAAGAAAATGTTAAATCTGTCAGCCCAAGGATTTGCCTACATTCTTGGAAGTCTGAGATAAGGAACTGTGGGAGGCAAGACTGAGTTGGGCAATGACTAGAATGTAAATAAATAAAATCATTTAAATTTAAAAAAATTCTTGACACAAAACATCCAGGAAATCTGGAACATTATGAAAAGACCAAAGTTAAGAATAATAGGAATACAAGAAGGTCAAGATTCCCAGCTCAAAAGCCTAGAAAATAGTTTCAACAAAATCATAAAGAAAATTTTCCTAGCCTAATGAAAGAGCTGTCTATAAATATACCAGAAGCTTAAAGAACACCAAATAAATTAGATCAAAAAAGAAAATCTTCCTTTTTCATAAGAATAAAAATACTAAATTATATAACTAAAAAAGAAAATTAAAATTTTCAAGGGGAAAAGGCCAAATGACGTAGATGCAAACCAATCAGAATTAACCCTGACTTCTCAACAGAGACCCTAAAAGGCAGAAGGGCCTGTATAGATGCTTTGTAGTCTCTAAGAGATCACAGATACCATTCGAGACTACTATACCCAGCAAAAATTTCTATCACTATAGATGAAAAAAATCCAGAAATATTTCATGACAAAATCAAATTTAAACAATATCTATCTACAATTTGAGCCTTACAAAAGATAGTAGAAGGAACACTCCAACTCAAGTAGGTTAACTACATATAAGAAAATACAGGAAATAAATAATCCCATACAAGAAAAACAACAAAAAAAAACCAAAAACAAAATCAAAACAAAAGAAGGGGAACACAGATACACAGAGCAAGCATACACACACACACACACACACACACACACACACACACACACACAAAATCACCACCAAAATAAGAGTATTAAGCAATCATTGGTCATTAATATCTTTCAACATCAGTGGACTCAATTCCCAAATAAAATGACACAGACTAGAAGAGTGAATGCAAAACATGATCTATTATTCTGCTGTAAAAAAGAAATACACCCCAGAAATGAAGAAAGTCATTACATCATAATAAAGGGCTAGAAAAGGATTTTCCAATCAACTATGCCCAAGAAGCAAAGTGGAGTAACCATTCTAATATCTAATAAAATAGATTTTAAACCAAAATTAATCAAAAGAGATAGATAAGGACATTTCATACAAATCAAAAGAAAAATCCAACAAGATGATGTGTCAATTCAGAATAACTATGTCTCAAATGCAGTGGCAACCACATTCATAAAAGGAATATTACTGAAGCTTAAATCATACATTGAACACGACACATTAATTGTGGGAGACTTCAAGACCCTGCTCTCACCTGTCTAGACAGGTGATCTAGACAGAAACAAAACAGAGAAATAATAAAATTAACAGGTGTTGTGATTGAGATGGACCTAACATATATCTATAAATATTTCACCCAAACACAAAAGAATATTCCTTCTTTTCATAACCTCGTGGAACTATTTCCAAAATTTACAATGTACTTGATCATAAAGCATGTCTAATATGACCCAACACAGGGGAAGGCCAGGGCCGGGCATTGGGAGTGGGTAGGTAGGGGAGCAAGGGCGGGGGGGGGGGGTATAGGGAACTTTTGGGATAGCATTTGAAATGTAAATAAAGAAAATAATAATAAAAAAAGAAAAAAAGAAAAAACAAAGAAAATTGAAATAACCGGCTGCATTTCATTAGACTACCTTGGATTAAAACTGGACTTCAACAATAATAGAAAGTCTACAAACTCTTGTAAACTTAAAGACTCTCTACTGGTTCAGGGAAGAAATAAAGAAAGAAGTTAAAGACAATGTGGAACTCGATGAAAATGAAGGTACAACATACCCAAATGTATGGAACACAATAAAAGCAGTGCTAAGAGGAAACATTCATAGCACTATGTGCCTTTATAAAGTATGAGGAGTATGGAGAGATCACATATTAGCAAAGCAACAGCACACATAAAAGCTCTAGCCAAAACAGAAGCAAACATACCAAAGAGGAGTAGATGGCAGGAAACAATCACACTTAGGACTGAGATCAATCAATTAGAAACTAAAAGAACAACAAAAAAAAATCAATAAAACCAATAGTTGGTTCTTTCAGAAAATGAACAAAATAGAAAAACCCTTAATCAAATTAACTAAAGAGCAGAGAAAGAATATCCAAATTAAGAAAATCAGAAATGAAAAGGGAGACATAACCACAGACACTTAGGAAATTCAAAGAATCATTAGGTCTTACTTCAAAAAACTATAAGCCACAAAATTGGAAAATCTAAAGGAAGCAGACAATTTTCTTATTAAAGACCACTTACAAAAGTTAAATCACCCCTTCATGTTAAAATCCATGGATAGATAAGGGATACAAGGTACATAACTAAACACAATAAAGGCAACAAACTTCAAGCTGATAGCCAACATTATATTAAATAGAGAGAAAATTAAAAGCAATTCTACTAAAATTGGGAGTAAGACACTATCTCCTTATCTATTAATTATAGTACTTAAAATTCTAGCTAGAAAAATAAAACAACTAACAGTGATACAAATTGGAAATGAAGAAGTATTGTTATTTGTGAACGATATGGTAGTGTGTATAAGTGACCCCCAATATTCTACCAGGGACTCCAACAGCTGAGAAACACCTTCAGTAATGTGTCTAGATACAAAGTTAATTTTTAAAAAAATCAGTAGCCCTCCTTCATACAAATGATAACAATGATCAGAAAGAAATTAAGGAAACATCACACCTTTCACAGTAGCCACAAATAATATAAGACATCTCAGTGTGTAACTCTAGCCAAGCAAGTGAAATACTTGTATGATAAGAACTTCAAGTTTTTGAAGAAAGAAGTTGAAGAAAATATGAGATGATGACAAGACCTCTCATGCTAATGAATAGGTAGGATTAACATAGTAAAAAATAGCCATCTTACCAAAAGCAATATACAGATTCAAAACAATTCTCACCAAAATTCCAGCACAATTATTTACACAACATGAAAGAACAATACTCCAACTCATATGGAAAAACAAAAAAAAACTTAGGATTGATAAAACAATTCTGTACAATTAAAGAACTTCTTGAGGTATCACCATCTCTGATTTCAAGCTATACTACAAATCAATAATAATAAAAATTGCATAGTATTGTCATAAAAACAGACAAGTTGATTGATGGAATTGAATTAAAGATGAAGAACAATGATGGCATGAAATTTTCAGATAAATGGATAGAACTAGAAAATATCATCTTGTGTGAGGTAACCCAGACACAAAATGACAAACATGATGTACTCACTTCTAAATGAATATTAGCGATAAACTATGAGTTAACAATGCTACAACCAATGAACCATAGAAGCTAAAGAACAAGGGGGACCCAGGGAAGATGCTTTAATATTACTGAGAAGGAAAAATAAATAGACATAGGGGGTGGATGGAAGGAGGAAACGGGGTGGAAGTAGGGCTAGGTGGGAACACTAGAAAGATTTCAAGTCTGAAAAGGACAGAGAGAAAGAGAACTAACTGGTTGAGAAAAGTGGATTTGTTGCGAGGGGAGGGGCATCTCTGGGAGAAACTAGAAACCTAAGACAATGGAATTCCCAGGAACCTACAAGGGTCACCCTAAGACTACTAACTATAGAACCTGAAATGGCCACTTATTGAATCTTACAAGACTTCCAATATAGGAATCAGGACACCAACCCAGCCACACAACCTTATATCCACAATTTGTCTTGCCTACAAAATGTGCTGGGATAAATATGGAGCAGAAATTGGTGGGATACCCAACTAGTGACTGCCATAGCTTGAGACATATGCCATGAGAGAGATCCTACCCCTGACACTATTAATGATATTTTTCAATACATGCAGACAAAAGCCTAGCATAAGTGTCATCTGAGAGGCCAATGGAAACAGACATAGAGACCCATAGGCAAACTCTAAGCAGAGCTTAGGGAATCTTGTCGAAGAGGCTGAAGAAGGATTGAAGGAGCCAGAGAGGTCAAGGGCAACACAAGATAACCTATAGAATCAACTAACCTGAACACACAGGGGCTCACATAGCTTGAACCACCAACCACAAAGCATTCATGTGACGGACCTAGGCCTCCTACACAAATGTAACAGATGTGCAGCTTGGTCTTCATGTGGGACCCATAACAGCAGGAGCAGGGTCTGTCTCTGACTTTGCTGCCTAAGAGTTCCTTTCCTCTAACTGGGCTTCCTGATCTAGCTTCAGTATGAGAAGATGCACCTGGTCTTACTGCAACTTGATATGCTAAGGTAAATTGATATTCATGGGCAGTCTTTCCTTCTCTGAAGAGAAAGGGAGGGGTGTGGGATGTGGTGAGGTGGGAGGGAAGGAATGGGAGGAAAGAGGGACAGGAAACTGCTATATGGGTGTAAAAAAATAAATTAATTAAATAATAAAAATAAATAAAAAGCAATAAGAAATCCTCAAATCAAATAAATACTTTAAATATAAATAGACAAATGTTCCAATTCTAAAATATTTTAATGGATGAATCAATTCTAAAATAATATATAGAAGAATATAGGCTATAACTAACACTCATTTTAGTTGTAAAGATGTTCAAAACTACAAGAAAAAGAAGAAAATATATTCTATTTATAATATAATACTGTATATCATAAAATAAATGAATTTTCATAAAAATAAAAAAATTAGAAAATAGTAATAACCAATGAAGAAGAGTGATAGTCATAATCAGAATATACAGAACAGGTTTTAATAAAAAATATTTCAGGAGACTAGAAAGATATAATTATGTAACTATCAGACCACCAGTGTTATAACAGTTGTACTGGATAGCTTTGTGTCAACTTGACACAGCTGGAGTTATCACAGAGAAAGGAGCTTCAGTTGGGGAAATGCCTCCATGAGATCCAGCTGTAAGG
>NC_034613.1:31221849-31242484 GCF_900095145.1 Mus pahari | reverse complement strand
TTTCCTCCCCAACTTGCTTCTTGGTCGTGATGTTGTACAGGAATAGAAACCCTGACTAAGACAACAGTCATACACAAACATCTCCAGAAACCACAGAGGGATGGGTTAATTATAGCACCCTAATAATACATGAAGAAAATATTGATAATTTAAAAGGTAAAAGTGGTAAGTAATAGGATACTTTAATCCCCAACTTTCAATAATAGGTGGAGCTTTAAGGCAGAAGATCTATAAGGAGGCTTAGTAAAATTGTATATAACTGTATTTCCAGATATTCAAGAGGCTAAAGTAAGAGGATCACTTGAGCTGAAAATTCAAGACCAACCTGGGGAATAAAACTAGGTTCCACATCAGAGACATTTATCAATAATAAAATGTAATGCTTCAGCACACTATAGTCCAAATGAATGTAGTAAATTTAGAACTAATTTGAAATCAGCAGTATATACATTCTTTTAAAAAATCATATTGATTTATATTTAGAAAAACCACATAAGGTCGCCAAACAGATTTTAACAATTTTGAGAATATTAAAATCATACCAAGTACCTTTATATAAAAATTCTGAGAAGATTCAACTAAAATTAAGAAAAAGGTAGTCAGTAAAAATCATTATTTATGGGCTGCCACAATGGTTTATCAAGTAAAGTCTACTGGTATACAAGCATGGCAACCTGGAATTGATCCAAATATACTGGTTACATTTATCAACTTCTTATGAACCTAGACATACCCTGGCAGAGGGACTTTCTGTTGAGAATTATTTTCAACAGATTGTTCTGTGGGATATTTTCTTAATTGTTAATTGCTATTATTAGTGTGCAAGCCTACTGTTGTTTGCTATGCCATCTCTGAACAGGAGGACTTGAGTTGTATTAGAAAGAAAGTTGAGCAAGCCAGGGAGATTGAGCCAAAAAGCTGTGTTCCCCTGTGATCTCTGCTTTATTACTGGCTCATGGTCTTGCCCTTACTTCCTTTAATGATGGATCATGACTTGTAAGCTAAAAATCCACTCTCACCTCCCCAAGATGCTTTGGTCTTAGTATTTATTACCACAGCCACAAAACCAGACTACATAGAAGTTTGTTCAAGGAATGCAGTATTGCTGTGACATGTCTGATTATGTTGTTTATGGGAGGTTAGAGAAAGGTTTGGATCTTTGGGCTGGAAAAGCTGATTAGTACCAAGATTCTTGAACATGGAAGATAAGAATGTTGAGACAAATGTTATGTTGAGATGTAAGCCAGAACATGGTCAGAACCTGGCTTATGAGGTTTCAGATGTAAGTTTGAAAGCCCATCAAAGACTTAAAGCTGTTTGCATGGTATTGTTTGGCAAAAGGATCTCAACAGTGTATATCATCCTGGTTATATCATAGTAGCTGTTCACTGCCTTTATCTGAATCTACAGTGTAAAGACAATAACAAGTAGAACAGACAAATATGAAATATGTACTCTGGGGCAAGAAAAAGAATAAGTTTAAATTCTCAGAAAAGTTTAATTCTAAGGAAACAATGCTAATTGTTAAAGTAGCTAACAAAATTAAGAAGAAATGTCTTTGTTTCTTGTGGTGGTTTCAATGAAAATGGCCCACACAGGGTCATAGGAAATGGCCCTATTTGAAAGGATTGGGATGTGTGGACTTATTGGGGGTAGGCGTGAGCTTTGAGGGTTCAGAATCTTAAGCCAGGCCCACTGTGCTCTCTCTTTCTCTCTCTCTCATCCTAGACAGCACAATGTCTGTCTGTGAGTTATCATGATGACAATGTACTATATCTCTCAACTGTAAGCCGGACACAATTAAATGCTTTCCTTTATTAAAAGTGCCATGATTGTGATGTCTTGTTACAGCTATAGGACACTGACTAAGTCATAAGTATTACTGCATTGGAAAAAGTTCCACAAAGTGAGAGAAGTACTCAACAAATGGTCTACCATGGGAAATTATGGTTATTTAAACAGAAAGAGTCTAAACTGAGAATGCAACAGAAAGTGTTATATTCTAGTTTGCTTTTCTGTTGCTGTGACAAACCACACTGAACAAAAGAAACCAGGAGGAAGAAAGCATTTATTTGCCTTACAATTCCAGATCAAAATCTATCACTGAGGAAACTGGAACAGGAACTGATACAGAAGCTAAAGTGATTGATGACTACTTGCTTACTCCTTCTCTTTGTCCTCAGCTTGTTATCTTATATAATCTAATACAAGAGCTGAGGAATGGTACCTCATATAGATTCCATTGTCAAATAGCATCAGAATTTAACAGTCTCATCTGTATGTTATCAGTTTTGTAGAAATGAGAGATACAGGATAAGATAGTCAGAAATTTGAAATGAGAATCATTAAGGCCAAGAATTGCATGACAAGGTTGAACTCACTGCAAGGAACCTAAAAACTCACTATCCTGAGCTGTGGAAATGGAGGACAAGTTAAAATGGAGATTTCAAGATGTTGGAGAGGCCTTGAACATGGACCATCTGCTAAATGAAGCTATTATTGTAAAGTGGAGACTGCCAAAGAGAGAGGCTATGTTTGCTGTAGATGCAGTCATAAGCACCATATATCATACACAGAGTTGCAGGAATTATTTTTTGTCTTGCTTAGTTTCAGTCTTTTACTGATGTATCCCCAATGATATGACTCCTTGATATGCCCCCATTTTCCCTTTTGGGATGCAATTGTTGAATTATATGTTGCACTGTATATTGGACTTATATATTTTGGTCCAAGGAATTTCAGATTTATGGATTGCATGTGTTTCAAAGCAGACTCCTACACTTTTAAAAGATGTAGAAATTGTTAAACTACAGGAACTTTTGGAAGTGAACTGGACACATTTTGAATGTGGGATGGCCATGAGGCTATGGAAACAAGGGCTAGATCAATGGTTACATCTTCAGAGTTATATACTTAGGTATCAAGTTGACCATACTGGCCTTACGATAGCTTGTCAGAAAGATAAGATTTAGACTTAGCATGGAAAAAATGCTCTGTGTATGTCCTTTAGAGGTTATCTAGATTAGGTTAATTTTGTTGAGAATTTCCACCTTAAATGTGGACAGTACCATTCCATGAGGTGGGATTCTGAACTTAATTTAACAGAGACAGAGACACAGAGACACAGAGAGAGATACAGATAGAGACTAAGACAAAGACAGAGACACGCAGAGAGAATGACTATGATCATATCACAACCATTTATTTTGTTCAACTTAATAACTGAATAAAATGTGACCTGGTAACTCATCTTGCTCTCGCCTCCATAATTTTCCCACAGCTATGGATTATATACTAGTACTATGATCCAAAATTAGCCTTTCCTTCTTTAAATTGATTTGTCAAGGCCCAACAACAAGAAAGATAACTAAAACATAAGATGACAACCTTAACTGAAATTAGAAAACACAAATCACATACTCCAGTTTCTTAAAAAATTTCTCTTATACTATAGAAAGTGATCTAGAGATGCAATAAAAAAAAAAGTATAACAATATGTCAGCGGCACTTTTTCTTTTCAGAAATGCAAATAATACTGAAAGTTTCATAGAACAGAAAAGAATGAAAACCAAAAAATAATCCTGCATAACAAGGGCAGAGTTTGGTGCCTCACACTTTCCCACTTTAAACTTAATACAAACTAACTCTATTCAAAGGAATATGGGATTCAAATCAAAACAGATGCATAGTTCAAAGAGCTCAGAAGTAAAACTACACATGAACTGTCAACTAATCGTTGTTTGCTTTCTTGCCTGTTATAAGATTTCTCTTGATAACTCAAAAACTTTCTGTGCAATTCAGGCTGCCTTCAAGCTCCTGATCTTTCTCTTCAACCATCTGTATGCTAGGATCACAGGTATGTGCTACAACCCCCAACTACAGTAATCTAGAAAAGAGTATACAGAATACAAGATGGAGAAAGAAAACTAGCTCAAGTAAATAAAATGGTGGAATAAAAATATTGATATTCTAATGGAACAGAATCAAAGTTGGTCAAATATCTTATCAAACATATATATATATATATATATATATATATATATATATATATATATATATATATGTGTGTGTGTGTGTGTGTGTGTGTGTGTGTGTATATATATATAATCACAAGATATTAAAGAAGATATTAAAGACTTAAACACAAAATTCATATCTGTACAAGTTCTAAAGAAAACCTATCAAACTTAATTTTTATTTAAAAAAATATTTTCAGTTTTAATTATATGATGGGCAGTGTGTGCACCTGAGAGTGCTTGCAGGGGCCAGAAGGTGTTATATCTCATGAAGTTATAGATACTTCGACTTCTTAGCCTCCTGATAAAAAAACTTAGAAACCAAATTTGGATCCTCAACAAGATCAGTACATGCTCTTAGCCACTGAGCCATCTCTTTGATTCCCCCTTCCAAAGTAGAAACCTTAATGACATTGTATTGGGCAATGTCTTAATCAGGGTTTCTATTCCTGCACAACATCATGACCGAGAAGCAAGTTGGGGAGGAAAGGGCTTATTTGGCTTACATTTCCATACTGCTGTTGATCACCAAAGGATGCAGGACTGGAACTCAAGCAGGTCAGAAAGCAGGAGCTGATGCAGAGGCCATGGAGGGATGTTCTTTACTGGCTTGCTTCCCCTGGCTTGCTCAGCCTGCTCTCTTATAGAACCCAAGACTACCAGCCCAGAGATGGTCCCACCCACAAGGGGCCTCTCCCCCTTGATCACTAATTGAGAAAATGCCCCACAGCTGGATCTCATGGGGGCACTTCCCCAACTAAAGCTCCTTTCTCTGTGATAACTCCAGCTGTTTCAAGTTGACACAAAACTAGCCAGTACAGGCAACAATTTTTTAAATAACCCAAAAATATACACAGCAAAAACAGTTATATGGAAGGATTAAATCAGGCTTTAAACCACCATGATGTTGCATTCACATATGTTTATAAGATCATTATCAAGCAGAAAAAACAAAGTCAGTTAAGTGTTGATGAGGATATGGAGAAATCAGATACTTTATGTACCCTTGGTATGAATGTAAAACAGTGATAAAGCTGTGGGAAATATTGGGAATGATCTTCAAAAATTTAATATAGAGCTATTAAATTATCTGACAATTCTACTCCTGGGCATTTGTCCAAACAAACTGAAATCAGTTACTATTCTTAAAAAAATTGAATTATCATATTCATGCAGCACTACTCATAATAGCTAAAAGGTGGAAACAAGCTAAAGGCCCATCAGTGCTAGGATAGATAATGAACATGTGTTACATAAAAAGTGTACTATTACTCAGTCATATAAAGGAAATCCTGTCAATTGCTACAACATGAATAAGCCTGGAGGTCATTATGCTAAGCAAAGTAGCCCAGTTGCAGAAAAACAAAAACTGCAGGATTCTATTTACATAAGATACCTAAATAGTCAAACTCAATGAAGCAGAAATGAGAATGGTGATTTCCAGGACTGTCAGGCAAAGATGATGACACATCTTTGTTCAATGAGAATAAAGACTCAACAGCACATGAGGTAAACATTCTAGAGTTGTGCTGTATAACATTGTGATTACATTTAACAACACTTCAGTAGATGTTTCAGATTTTGAGAGGGAAATTTCAAATATTTTAATGTGTATATGCACATGTGTATGCAAATTCCCACGCATACATATGCATATATTAGTAAAGGTGCAAAATTGTCGCCTAGCATCTTCCTAAATTACTCTCAACCTAATTTATTGAGCAAAGTCTCACACTGAACCCAGAGCACACCAATCCTTGCTAGTCTAGCTATCCAGCTTGCTCCAGGGATCCCTCTTTTGACTGTCCAAGTGCTAGGATTTCATACAGTAATCAAATGTGCCCAGATGTTTATGTGCATTTCAGTTATCCAAATTCCAGTCCTTGTGCTTGCAAAGCAAGTAGTTTTCCCACCAAGCCATCTCCTCATCCCTTTTAGATCTTATTATAAAACATATTTTAAATAGTTGTGTTTTGAATTTTTTATGATATATTTGATCATATTCTTTCCCTTCCCTTAACTCCATTCAGATCCTTTCCCACGACTCTATCCATATAACTTCATGTTCTTTCTCATAAAAACAACAACACTGAAAAACCTTCAGCACAATTTTTTAAAAATGTCCACAATGCTATGGCACATGTTTCTATTTTGTTATTTATTACAACATCACAGTGTAATTTCACTGAGTATGTTCATTGCTGAAGGCTAAATATAATACACTCTGAAAACAACACAAACCAAGGATGTTTTTTAAGATTGCAATATACTCACTGCATCTAGGTAATATTATTTAAGAGGATAAACATTTAGATGGCACTGGGGCACACTTAATAGTTTTAAAAGCTAGTTCTAAGTTTGTGAATTGTAAATCAGAACAGTTATTTCAGAGAAAAATATTTTTGCTACACTACTGTATATAATACAATAGTAACCTGTTTTTTCATGATTTAGTCTCCATGATTTTTGATTGTGTCAAACTGTGGCACCAAAGTATTACATGAAAAATTAAAGAAATAAGCAGTAAGTTTTATATAGTATGTCATTCTTAAAAGCATAATGATATCTTATACTATCCCACTCTGGCCCATCTGGGACAAGAATCATTCCTTCATTCAATATATTCACATCCCATAGTTCAGCGAATTTTGAGTTTAAGTGTTATCTTAGTCATATGACTGACCAGCTCAGTATCATAGTGCTTATATTCAAATAACCATTTTTCATGCATAAAATCCTCCATATGCTACAGAGTAACCTGTACACATAGAAGCAAATTCTTTTATCCTTGCAAGATAAATCTATTGGAAGAATATGCTTTTATAGAAAGGAGGGATAATTGCATGAATGGAAATTTCCCTTTTCAAAATATTTTTGTGTTGCTCTAATTTAACAAGAAAAAAATATATTCAAACACTAAAACAACTCTGATTTCTATAATTTAAGAGAACACACTTGTTCATTTTAACCTGAATTTTCCAGAAAAAAATATTTTCTGGAAATATTCATTTTTTTCTAATACCATTTTCTAACCTCTGAATAATGACATTGCAGATGGTTTGTCTTCATGATAGCTCATCTCTTGCTTGCAGAAGGAAGACTAGGCAAAGAAAAACTCTGAAATGAACAGACTCAACTACTCCAGTAATTGCCTTAATTCTATTCTCACTTTATTTTCTTCTTCCCATGACAAAGGTGGGGCATTTTGTTATTTCTGATAATGATGTTTTGCTTTTTTTTGTTTCTATAGATATCAATGTAAAGTGACACAGGTATGAAATATACTCAAAATTTTAGTATCAATCTTTTGTCTTAGAACTGGTGAACATGTTGCCCATTTATCATTTTTTCTTTGAATATATGCTCACTGTTACTTGGAAGTTGAATAAACTTTAAATTATTATATTAATATATGTGTCATCTATATTTGAGTACTATGTAATAAATGCATTTCATATTGAGGTGACACTCTCTCTATATATGTTTAAATGACACATGAGAAGTACATAGATTATGTTAAATTGATAACATAGCCTTGTAAATAAAAAGAACAGCTTAAGGCAAGTGTAATTAGTTCATTGAATAAAAGACAATTATGCTTTACTTGTTTCCATTAAAAAACACTAATTGGCTTCAATTTTCTAAATTGTTCTTAATTTTGATAGTATTTAATTTCCACTACTCCACAGAGATATGTGATTCTAAGACAACAGTCAATCATCCTAACACAAACTCACTTATTCTTAACACAAATGTTACAAGTAAGACAAAAAACAGTAAGGCAATCTGGATTCTGTGGGTTTATTTGAAGAGCATGTATCTTTTATAACATTTCAATCATAAGTGATAATTACATATGCTTATGGATAGTTATACATACAATATATTTTCAATAACATGTACCTTAATGATCACCCCATATATCAACCTTACTTTGTGATGATATATGATAGAAAGCATAATACATATATATTACTGTCAACTACAATCATCTTATTGTGAAATGCAATACCAGAGCTCATAAGACCTATTTCATCACCCTGAATTCATCAACTTTTCCCTATCTCTCCTGATTCTCTCCCTTCTCATTCTCTACTAGATACTGTTCTACTCTTTGTGTCTATAAGAACAAGATGTATTTTTATCAAAATGCACATACATTTGAAATACTGTCAAATATATCCATTCCACAAATCTTCATAAATTTATTGTTTGCTTACATATCAAATGATCACAAATAAGATTCCTGAAAATACACTAGATGTGGAATTTTATAGGTATTTGGAAATTTATAATTGTTATTGTCCTCACAATTCATTTAACTTACAATATATCATGAAAGTTGTTTAATGTGGTATTACACATAAATTATCTAGGAAAGTTCTTACATGACAATGTAACATCTTTCCTTTAAGTGAATCCGATTATTCAAAATTCATTCTGTCTAGATAAGTGCTTTGTTCTTGTTAGTGTGCATCCCTAAATTTTAGTTCTTCCTAATAAAACAGCCTCAAAGTGAAAGACCTGCAGTGCATGGCCTACATAAAATTATTTCTTGGGATAAATACAAAAACAAAAAACACATGCAAAATTAATTAATTAATGGAAAAATAATCCTTAAACTCTAACAATGTGCTAAAACTGAGACTGTATACACACACACACACACACACACACACACACACACACAAATAGACAACAGGCAGTGAAATACCCTTCACTGTTTTATATTTATAACATATCATAGCAACACAGAGAGTCTCAGAAATCAAAGACTAACTCACTACTCATCCAAAAACAAAAAGAAATCTTGTCAGCATAAGTTATATCATGGTTAACTATAAAGAAACGTTAATGGTCACAGAAGGAGAAGGATATAAACATAATAGAATTCAGAAAGGAAAGTAACTAACAACAACTACAAGACCTCCCACAGTTTCCAAATATATTATACAAAATGTAAAATTCTTTACAAAATCAGTAAGCGTGCAAAAAGTTCATTTACAAATTAAAATGTATTGAATAGATGTGATTCCCAAGAAAAACAAGACATCAGATTTTAATAATTAAATGAGCTACTCATATATGTTAAAAGTACTAAAGAAATTAGAAAAAAATATAAAATTCTCTCTAAAGAAATCATTTTTATAAAGAAGATCAAATAGAAGTGCTGGATAAAATATACAGTAAATTGGAAAATAACAAGTGGAAGTTGACACAAAATTTATATAGGAATGAAATTGGTGAACCTAAAAATATGCTAATGAAAAGTAACACATATGAGGAACAAACAGATTCAAAAGTAAAACCAAACAGACCTTAAGAAGCCCACTTGTAGACAGGATACATTTTCGGTCTTGTGAGTGGGTTGGTGTCCCTATCACTTCACTGGGGTTCCTGCCTGGCTACAGGAGGTAGCCTCTTCAGGTTCCATGTCCTCAATAATGTGAGTTACAGCTAAGGTCACCCTATTGATTCTTGGGTGCCTCCCTTATCTGAAGTATCTGTCATGTCCTGGAGATAACATCAACCTCCCCACCCTTGTCAGTTGCAGATGTTCATTTTTTTTTCTCATGGCCATCATGCCATCTCTCCTGTCCTTCCCCACATGTGATCCTGAACCCCTCACCTACTCTCCTCCCTATTCTTCTTCACACTCAGTTTCTTCCCTCTATTTGCCTCTTATGATTATTTTGCCCCCCCCTTCCTTCTTCTTTAGCTTCTTTGGGTTTGGGAGTGTAGCATGGATATCCTGTACTTTATGGATAATATTGACTTGTTTTCATTCATCATTTTATTTGTTTATATTTTAAATGATATACCGCTTCCCAGCATCCTTTTGGGACAGGGATACCTCACTCAGGATGATATTCTCAGGTTTCATGCATTTGCCTGCAAAACTCACAGTGTTTTTCGTTTTTAGTAAAAAAAAATATGGTGTACCATATTTTCACTACCCATTCTTCAGGTGGGGGACATCTGGATTGTTTCCAGCTTCTGGCTATTATGAATAAAGCTGCTGTGAAAATAATTGAACAAGTGCCCTTGTGGTATTATGGGATATCTTTTGGGTATATTTCCAGGAATGGTATAGTTAGTTCATGAGGTAGGACTATTCCCACTTTTCTGAGAAACCACCAAATTGGTTTCCAAAGTCATTGTACACACACCAGCAATGGAGGAGTGTTCCTCTTGCTGCATATTCTCATCAGCATGTACTACAAAAAATGCAGGGATAAGATGGAACAGAAAGTAAGGCAATAGACAACCCATAACCAGCCCAACTTGAGGCCCATACCATAGGCAAACACCAATATTTGTCACTATTAATGAAACTCTGTTAAACTTATAGACAGGAGTCTAACATGATTGTTCTCTGAGAGGCTTCTCCCAGCATCTGACTCAATCAGATATAGATAACACCTACTTAATTCACTGAACATGGACAAGTCAAAGTGGTGTCTACCTAGAGCCTTCACTCCTTCTGACTAGTGTTCATGGTACTGGAAGATAGACTGAACACTACCAGAAGAAAAATGTAAACACCTAACCAGCTACAAACCCTTCAGTCTACAATGGTGACCTACCTGCATGATATGCTGGTACAACAGTGGCTCAAAAGTGGGAGTAACCAACCATTATCTGGTTACATTTAAGGCACACTCCCTGAGATAGAGCTCATGCCTGACACTGCTCAGGTGGCCAAGAACTAGATAGGTCATGAGCCTAGGAAAAAAAACTAAATATAACTATATGCTAAAGGAATATACCAACAAAATGACTCTTATCAACATTCTGCTGTAGTCAAAGATCCATGTCTTACTCAGCTATCATCAGAGCTACTTCTTCCTGCAGTAGTTGGAAACAAATTCTAAGACACATAGGGGATCATTGAGTAAGTAAAACAGAACACACAGCTCTAATTTGGATGTCTTCCTCATATCTCACTCTAGGGCTCAGGGAAGTTTATAGAAGAGGAAGTTAAAAGATTATAAGAGCAAGTGGGGATAAAAGACATCAAGGAAACAAGACCTTCAACACACAACAGGACTGGTACATACATGAACTCACAGACACTGTGGCAGTATGCACAGGGCACAGGTCTAACCCACATAGGATCCGAGGGCAGAAAGAGAAAGTGGAAACAAGACTTGCTTTCTTGCCCCAAATTATCTTTAATTAATAACCACTTGGAAAAGAAAAATAAGTTTTCTCTAATGACATCTCAATGGATCTACAAACCACATTTAAGGACAGGCAATATAACCAGAAGTAGATGCCCAAAACAAAACAAAGGTTTTCATTGTTTTATTTTTGTCTTATAAATGTTTTGCCTGCACTTTGTGGTATTTGTTTTGAAGTTGCTTGTTTATTGTTTTATTTTTAACTTTATAGGTCTTTTGTTTATATAACATGTTTTGCAGTCTTATGTTTTGATGGTGTTTCTGTGTTTGAGTGTGTGTGTCTGCATGGAATGTGTTTCTTTGGCACCTTTTTTTCTGTTTATTTTGCCTATTCTAGTGTTTGTGTGTTTTCGTGTGTGTGAGTGTATGTATGTGCATGTGCACATGTATGTGTGTGTGTGTGTGTGTGTGTGTGTGTGTTTGTTTGTTCATAAGTGTTTTGTTGGTTTGTTTTCGAAGAAGAAAAAGAAATAGTGTAGATTTGGATGCTTAGAAAGGTCAGGAAGTTATATTAATTTGGGAGAAGGGAAATGATGATCAGATATATTATAAAAAATATATTATCAATAATCTAAAAATTATATATAAGACTATAAGCTTATACATATAGTAATGGTTTGTTGTGGAAATATGTGTAAAGTATATAAAATGCAATTTCTATAACAAAATCACAAATAAAAGAAAGTGGATCTGTACAGAATTGTATTTTTGTTTTATTTTTTTATTTTCGCTTTACCATATTATTTTGAAACAGTCACTCCCTTAGATTATACTGGCCCTGAGTTTTCTACGTAACTGATAAGTACCTTGAACATTTTTGATCCTTCTGCTTCTACTTCTGAATTACAGAGAATTTTTAATGCTGTAGAGTGAACCCAGGGGTTTGTACATAATAGGACAGTATTTACGAAATAAAGTATACTCCTACCCATAAAAGTTAATCTTTATATACAAATGAAATTGCATCATTATTAATATGAATCTGATTGTGATAAACCTAGATGTTAATTATAATCTGCACAGATGCTATTAAGGAAATAACTCAAAATTATGTAAAGAGCCTATCTCTAGCAGGAAGACAGGACATCAAATGAGGGAGAGGGGGACCATCCCACACTTACAGTTCTGACACATAATTGTTCCTGTCTGAAAGAATTACAGGAATGGAAATTGAGAGGAACCTGACCAACAGAAGGTTCAGTGACAGGCCCAAAGTGAGATCCAGCTCAAGGGTAGGTTGCAAGGCCTGACACTATTACTGAGGCTATGGAACACTCGCAAAAAGGGACCTAGCATGACAGCACTCTGGAAGATCCAACAAGCAGCTAAAAGAATCAGATGCAGATATTTGTACCCAACCAACGGACAAAAGCAGCTGATCCCTGTTGCTGAATTAGGGAAGACTGAAAGAGGCTGATAAGAAGGCCAATTCTGTAGGAGGACCAGCAGTCTCAATTAATCTGGTCCCCCGAGATCTCTCAAATACTGGACCACAAAACAGGCAGCATACACCAGCTGATATGAGGTCCCCAACATACATATAGTAGAGGACTTCCATGTCTGTGTTCATTCAGAGATGATGCACCCAACCCTCGGGAGACTGGAGGCCCCAGGGAGTTAAGAGGTCAAGTAAAGTGGGGGATGGGGGGGATGGAGACATCCACCTGGAGACAGGGGTTTGGGAGGAGGTATGGGATGTAGAATAGTCAGAGAGTAGAAGTGGGGATAAAATACAGAGTGTAAAAAATTAATTAAATAACAAATTAAAAAAGCATTAGGTAATAATTATTTTGATCTATAATGGAATTGTTTATATATATTATATATATACAATATATATAATGAATATATATATATATATATTCATAAATGTTCATTCATATATATATATATATATATATATATATATATATATATATTCATTCCTCAATATAAACTGTTCACTCCACATAATGTTACTTATATGCATCTTTTTATCAGTTCCCAACTCAGAGAAGAAAATTCTATATCAACTACTCATAAGACATATTCATAGGATACTATTCACAACAGAAAAATACACATTTTTTTGTTTTATGAAAAAGCCTATCCTAAAGATAATTCTATTCATGTTGACAGAAACTGTGATCATCTTCACTTAAAAATAAAAAAAAATTGTAAATTTTATACATGTGGCTACGGCATATCATGTTGTAGACTTGGACAGTATGTCTGAAATATTCTCTTACTACAGGATAAATATTAACTCTATCAGATTTCACATATGGAATTAGCTTGATCACAGTAAATAATATTACAATGTATAAATAGATGAAAATATACTGTATATTGTCAATATATTCAATTTTTATATATCAATTATATTCTACGCTATAACAGAGACCAATCCAATCAATATGCAGAATTATAGAACCCAGTCCTAAAGAATACATCTACAGCACATCGCATAGGGAACTTTACAGAAGAGGAGATGGAAAAGTATAAGAGCCAGAGGATCAGGGAATTTTTTGTAAGATCCACGAGGCCTCAATACCAAACAAAGAACTGTAGGCAACTGAGAAAAGCTGGAAGAGTGAGAGGTTGTTGACGAGGACCAAATGTTCAGCCATGAAAAGATAGATACATGTAATATCATATGGATTGAACAGGTCATATTTAGGAATATACATATGTATTCATGTCTGTATGCAATAACAATTAATTAAAGGGACCATGAGTTTAAAGGAGACAAGGGAAGGGTATATGGAATGGTTTGGATAGAGGAAAGGAAGGAAGAAATGTTGTAATATAACAAAAATAAATGTTATAAACTATAACAAAAGAGTTGAAATTTTTTATACAATTGCTAATAATAAAAACAAAATGTTCTTACTAAAGAGACAGAAGCAGAGAAACTGAGTTTGAGAACATTCTGAATTAAATAGCAAGACCTTCCTCAAAATAAAATAATTAAGTCCCAAATCATTAAACTTAAAGATCTATACCACCTTACAAAACTAATCATATATTTTATAAAACTACAAGCACAAGTGAAAACTAAACCCAAAGGTCACAGAAGAGGTAAAATAAAATTAATAGTTGGTATTAGCTACATAAAAAGTAAGAAAATATGTTTATTAAAAAATAACCAACCTTTGGCTATCAAAATCAAAAAAATAATGTCATCCATGTTTTACTAGTCTGAACATGAAAAAGGTATAAGACAAAAATAACAAAGTTAAAAAATAAACCTGGAATACTACTATATCTCCTATGCACTTAAATGGGGCAAGGGAGTATTATGAGCAATCATATTTAAGTCAATCAGAATCTGTATAAAATAGATGAATAACTACTTAAAATTGCAACTACTAACACTGATTCTAAGAACATATACATATAAGACATCATATATGAATTGAACTGGTTGTACTTATGTATTCAGAATATATATGTAGAAACAATTAAGAAAGTGAACATGAATTGGATATCAAGGTGTACATGGGAATGTAACAGGATTTTCACTGTCAAATTAATTTACTTATTAATATAACATGAAGCCTGTGATTGGACAGGCAAAGGGGAGGTGGAGTGAGGAGTTGCATAGAGGGAGACAGAGGAGAGACGGGGAGGAAGGAAGAAAGATGGAGCAAGAGAAAGATGATCCAGATTTCTCATGGCTTTAAATAGCCATGGGTAGCTATAAATATCATAAAGGATAGAATAATTGGGATAACTTGTCTAATCTAGTGGAAAGCTACTACGACTAGCAGTTGGCTCTGAAATTATTGTGTGGACATCTTGCAATTTGAGAATTTATTGGTATATAAATCTGACTGATTATAAGATTCAAGAGATTTTATTTTACCAGGATACTGGGTATTTTGACATCTAAGTGCAAGGAAGGTGGTCATTTCATGGGACTGGTTTGGCAACGATCCTCAGAGGGACCTTAGCAAGCTGGGTGGAGAGATTTTGGAGCTCTGAATCAAAGAATTTCCACAAGATAAGTACTGGCTCTGTAGATTTTTTTTTCTTTCTGGTGACTGTTTAAGGTGGGACCAGCCAAGAGCACACAGACCAGAGAAGTGGTGGAGCAGCTGGGACAGGGTCCTTCCTGCCTCAATCTGCACCCAGCAGCTGGGACTATTCCATGGCCCTCTGTGCACAGGTCCTGCTAGGACCCGTGATCGCCAGATCTGATCTCCAGGGAGTGCTAACAAAGGCTTATAGGCCCACAAGAGGGACAAGCTCAAGCCAGATACAGCAAGACCAACTAACACCAGAAATAACCAGAGGGCAAAGGCAAGTGAAAGAACATTACCAACAAAAACCAAGACTACAGGTCATCATCAGAAGCCGGTTTTCCCACAACAGCAAGTCCAGAACACCCCAACACACCAGAAAAGCAAGATGTGGATTTAAAACGACATCTCAGGATGCTGATAGAGGACATTAAGAAGGTCATGAATAACTCTCTTGAAGAAATATGGGAGAATACAGGTAAACAGGTAGAAGCTCTGAAAGAGGAAACACAAAAATGCCTTAAAGAATTACTGGAAAACATAAAGAAACAGGTGACAAGAGTTGAACAAAACCATCCAGGATCTAAAAGTGGAAGTAGAAAAAATAAAGAAATCACAAAGGGAGACAACTCTGGAGATAGAAAACCTAGGAAAGAGGTCAGGAGTTATAGATGTGAGCATCACGAACAGAATACAAGAGATAGAAGAGAGAATCTCAGGGGCAGAAGTTACCATAGAAAATATGTACAAAACAGTCAAAGAAAATGGAAAAATGCAAAAAGCTCCTAACCCAAAACATCCAGGAAATCTAGGACACAATGAGAAAACCAAAACTAAGGATAATAAATATCTAAGAGTGAAGATTCCCAACTTAAAGGGCCAGTAAATATCTTCAACAAAATTATAGAAGAAAACTTCACCAACGTAAAGAAAGAGATGCCCATGAACATACGAGAAGCTTACTGAACTCCAAATAGAGTGGGCCAGAAACAAAATTCTTCCAATATCATAATAATCAAAACACCAAATACACCAAACAAAGAAAGAATATTAAAAGCAGTAAGGGAAAAAGATAAAGTAACATATAAAGGCAGACTTATCAGAATTAAATCAGACTTCTCACCAGAGACTATGAAAGCCAGAACATCCTAGACAGATGTTATACAGACTCTAAGAGAACACAAATGCCAGCCCAGGCTACTATATACCCAGCAAAACTCTCAATTACCATAGATGGAGAAACCAAGATACTCCATGAAAAAATAAAGTTACACAATAGCTATCCATAAATCGAGCCCATTAAAGGATAATAAATGGAAAACTCCAACACAAGGAAGGAAACTACAACCTAGAAATAGCAAGAAAACAATCCTCTTTTAACAAACCAAAAAGAAGATAGCCACACAAACTTAACTCAAAATCTAACATCAACAACAAAATTACAGAAAGCAACATTCGCTTTTCTTTAAAAACTCTTTTTTTCCCTTTTTCTATTAGATATTTTCTTTATTTACATTTCAATGTTATCTCCTTTCCTAGTTTCCACTCTGAAAATCCCCTATCCTCTCCCCACTCCCCCTGATTCCCAACCTACCCACTCCTGATTCCTGGCCCAGCCATTCCCCTATATTGGGGCATAGAACTTTCACAGGACCAAGGGCTTCTCCTCCCACTGATGACCAAACAAGCCATCCTCTGCTACACATGCAGCTAGAGCCACAAGTCCCTCCATGTGTTTTCTTTGATTGATGGCTTAGTCCCAGGGAGCTCTGGGTTACTAATGAGTTAGTTCATATTGTTGTTCCATCTGTAGGACTGCAAAGCCTTTCATCTCTTGGGTAGTTTCTCTACCTCCTAGGATCCTTGGGGACACTGTATTCCATCTAATGGATGACTGTGAGCATCCACTTCTGTGTTTGTCAGTCACTGGCAAAACCTCTCAGGACAGCTATATCAGGCTCCTGTCAGCAAGCACTTGTTGGCTACTTCTATAGTGTCTGGTTTTGGTGGTTGTTTAAGGGATGGATCCCCAGTAGGGGCATTTTCTGGATGGTCATTACTTCAGACTCCGTCCCGAACTTTGTCTCTGTAACTCCTTCCCTGGTATTTTGTTACCCCTTCTAAGAAGGATTGAATGGATCCACACTATGGTCTTCATTCTTCTTGAGTTTCATGTGTTTTGCAAATTGTATCTGGGGTTTTCTGAGTTTCTGGGCTAATATCAACTTATCAGTGAGTGCAAATCATGTGTGTTCTTTTGTGATTGGGTTACCTCACTCAGGATGATATCCTCCAGATACATCCATTTGCCTAAAAATTTCATAAATTCATTGTTTTAATAGCTGTGTAGTACTCGATTGTGTAAATGTGCAACATTTTCTGTACCCATTCCTATGTTGAGGGACATCTGGATTCTTTACAGCTTCTGGCTATTATAAATAAGTCTGCTTTGAACATAGTGGAGCATGTGTCTTTACTACCAGTTGGAACATCTTCTGGGTATATGCCCAGAAGAGGTATTGCTGGATCCTCCGGTAGTACTATGTCCAAATTTCTGAGGAACCACCAAACTGAATTCTAGAGTGATTGTACCAGTTTGTAATCCCACTAACAATGGAGAAGTGTTTCTCTTTCTCCATATCCTAACCAGCATCTGCTGTTACCTGAATTTAAGATCTTAGCCATTCTGACAGGTGTGAGGTGGAATCTCAAGGTTGTTTTGATTTGCATTTCCCTGATGACTAATGCTATTGAACATTTCTTTAGGTGCATCTCAGCCATTAGGTATTCCTCAGTTGAGAATTCTTTGTTTAACTCTATGCTCCATTTCTTAATAGGGTTATTTGGTTTTCTGGAGTCCAACATTTTATATATATATATATATATATATATATATATATATATATATATATATATATATATATATATATATATATATATATATATATATATATATATATATAGTTGATTTTCTCAAAGAACCAGGTCCTGGTTTGGTTGATTCCTTGTATAGTTATTTTTGTTTCTATTTCATTGATATCAGCCTTGAGTTTGATTATTTCCTTCAGTCTACTCCTCTTGGGTGAATTTGCTTCCTTTAGTTCTAGAGCTTCTAGGTGTTCTGTCAGGCTGCCAGTGAATGTTCTCATCACTTTCTTTTTGGAGGCACTCAGAGCTATGAGTTTTCCTCTTAGCACTGTTTTCATTGTGCCCCATAAGTTTGGATATGTTGTCACTTCATTTTCATTAAACACCAAATAGTCTTTAATTTCTTTCTTAACTTTTTCCTTGACCAAGGTATCATTGAGTAGAGTATTGTTCAGCTTCCAAGTGTATGTGGGCTTTCTATTATTTATGTTGTAATTGAAGATCAGCCTTAGTCCGTGGTGATCTGATAGGATGCATGGAATATTTTCAATGTTTTTGTACCTGTTGAGGCCTGATTTGTGACCAATTATATTGTCAATTTTGGAGAAAGTACCATGAGGGGCTGAGGAGAAGGTATATCCTTTTGTTTTACCATGAAATGTTCTATAGATATCTGTTAAATCCATTTGTTTCATAACTTCTGTTAGTTTCACTGTATCTTTGTTTAGTTTCTGTTTCCAGGATCTGCCCATTGATAAGAGTGGGGTGTTGAAGTGGGGTGTTGAAGGTGCAATGTCTACAGGATGAAAGTTAGAGCAGTTCCTGCTGAGATAGACAAAGCTATTTCCTTAATCCTTTGTGGCTTGAAGAGGTGCTAGGTGCCAGAAAGTACAGTTTCTGGCCTCAGAGGATCACAGAAGGCAGGTCAGTTACAACAGTATAGTAACTTAGGCTTAGGTAAATTTTTTATTATACAGCAACCCTAAATATCTCCACAAAGTCCTACACTCTGCCTAAGCTCTTACCCTGCTACTGCCTCAAGAAGAACAGACAATTGTTGTTGCACCTACAGGGTTGCAGCCCCCTACAACACCTTGTGTACTTTCTCTAGCTCCTCCATNGGGGGCCCTGTGTTCCATCCAATAACTGACTGTGAGCACCCACTTCTGTGTTTGCCAGGCACTGGCATAGCCTCACAAGAGGCTGCTATGTCAGGGTCCCTTCACAGGGGAAGGCCAGGGCCAAGTAGTGGGAGTGGGTGGGTACTGGAGCAGGGGTGGGGGGGGGAGGTATAGGGAACTTTCAGGATAGCATTTGAAATATAAATAAAGAAAATAATAATAAATTAAAAAAAAAAGATATACAAAAAAAAAGAACAGACAAGAAAGAAGAACATCCTATGCTGGGGCTGGCCCCTGGTAAACTATTTTATTCCATGGGTATTTTTTTCTGGTCTTGTGTTTCTGGCTCTGTGTGCTTCTTGTATTTTTATGGGTGTATCCTTCCTGAATTTGGTTAAGGGTTTTTTTGTTTGTTTTGTTTTTTTATGTTTGTTTGTTTCTTTTGTTTTTTTTCCTGCTGATCTTAGTGAATGGTCTATGCTGTTGACTTCAGAACCTTCTCCCACTCTGGCTATAAAACAGTGGTTTTGTCTTTTCTTGGTGTCTCACATTTATTTAATTTTCCTTTCCATTTTTTTCATATTATTTGCTTATTTAATCTAGGTACTCTCCTTTACTTCTAGTTTTGATCATCTATCTTCTGATTGATCCATTTTATTCGTAAGGCTTTCCTTTTAGTTTTCTAGTTGTGATATTTGGTTTTTAAATTCCATCTTCATTTCAGTTTGAGTACTCTTCAAAGTTTCTCTCTATATATTAAATTCTTTTTTCAAGTCCTGTATTGTCCTTATCTTTTATTATTTAATTATTTTTTACTTATTCCCTTTAAATCCAGTTCACTGCCCTCCTCTCTCTCACCTCTCCCTCAATCCTTCTACTCCAATCCCTACTTTTCTGGTCTGAGTGGGTGCCCCCCACCCCAACCTGACACCTCAAATCTCTAACAGAATAGTTGCCTCCTCTCCCACTGAGGCCAGACAAGGTTGACCAGCTTGAGATACAATGAGATAGAACATACCTCAGGTATAGGCAACACCTTTTGACATAGCCTCTCTCCAATTGTTCAGGACCCACATGAACATCAAGTAGCACATCTGCTACATATGAATAGGGAGGCCTAGGTTCAGCCCCTATGTATACCTTAGTTGGTGGTTAAGTCTCTGAGAGCCCCAAGAGTCCAGGTTAGTTGACTCCTGTTGAGTTCCTATTTGGGGCCTGTAATCCTTCCCCTGACTCTTCTGTAAGAGTCCCCAAGCTCCGATTGCAAGCATGTACAACCACTCTGGAAATCAGACTGGTGGTTCCTCAGAAAATTGGACATAGTACTACCGGAGGATCCAGCAATACATCTTCTGGGCATATACCCAGAAGATCTTCCAACTGGTAATAAGGACACATGCTCCACTATGTTCATAGCAGCCTTATTTATAATAGCCAGAAGC